>NC_091294.1:13825008-13830008 GCF_038502225.1 Cherax quadricarinatus
AAAATGCAAATCTTAAAAAGATATAAAATATAACTTGAAACCTTGAAAATTTATAAAAAAAATGGAGAAATGAAGAAAATACTAGAGAAATATTCTACAAACTAAAATCACAAAATAAATACAGTGCTAGATGCGTCATTACTTTCAAATGTGAAAGATGTCTATGTAATTCCTTGTATGTACGTCCCTCTAGACGTATGTCTGTCATTCTGTGAGGAGCGTAATATACAGGTCTGCCTCCCTGGAACCTGGGGCACTTGAACAATGAATGATGGTTGAGCTTTATAGAATCTAGAGGCAATGTAGAATTTTGTCGCTGCTTTACTTATGCACGTGGAATGAGGCTCCTTGTTGCATATGTTGTTGGAAACTAATGATACCCGAGTCTCGAACTATCCAAGAGTCGCTGAAAATAATTTCAAGAGTATGGTCAAGGAGCTTCATGTACCATCGTCTGGTGTCTTGTTAAGATAGTTGAGCATGTCACTCTTGTCAGTACCACCCATGTTCGAGTTGTAATCTTTGATGACCTTGGGGTAGGAGACCTCCACTTTCTTCTTGGTACTGTTATCTTACATGAGGCATTTGCTGATAGGGTGAATGCCAGCATCAGAAGATATCGTAGTGGTTACCTTCCTTTCATTCCACTGTGAGGCCAAGACTTCATTACCTGAACATTAGTTGAAGTTTCTTCTTTTCACCTTGGCATTACTCATGTCTTTGGTGACCTTCAGGAGAGGTTCGCCAGCTATATTTTCCTTTGCTGAACCGACATGACTGCATTTGTACTCATACTTGAGGTGTTTCTCCAAGTTCTCTGATCCCGGCATTTTTTTTCAATCAAACCAACGCCAGTTTTAGACTTTACGTTCATCTGCTCATCCTCCTTCTCCTCTTCTGAAAACTATACTCAATATGCGGTAAATATTGTGGGATCTCTGGTACCTGAGTATGTCATGGACAAAGGCATGTGCACTAGCTCTGCAGAATCTCTTGTAGCTCCATTTGTTGATGTATTGCCTCAAGCTACCAGCACGAATATCGTTATAAGCATTCATGACATCATCGACTGTCTGCACTGGGGTGCATTTGACTCTCCTGAAGTGTATAGGGAGACAATAAACTCTTGAATTTGAAGAACATGTACTGAAAGTTATTCGATTTTGTTTTATTATAGAAATGGAAAAAAACTACTTCGAATAAGCTTGAATCTCTTGCCAGTCATCGCGTTTGTAATGTGAGCAATCCTTGTATTATGGACTCAGTAGTCATCTGTTATTAGTAGTTGTGAGGCCTCTGGCACATGAAAATGCCAATAAATGTCAGATTCTCGGAAGGATCAACACTGGAGGCTGCATCCATATTTTTTTATGTACATACAGGGAAGTATGGTAAGCAATGTATTCCAGACAAGTCGGCAGTAAAGGCATCATGGAAACACTCGGTAGGGTCCTTCCCTCCCCCACCTCCCACCTCGCACGCGAGATGGAACTGAATGTTCATATTGTGCAGTTAGTAGCAAGTTTATATTTTCCCCTTGTGTCCAGTGTATCTCTGAGGTCGTGGTAACTTATTCCTCTTTGCCCTCAGACGTTTCAGGTCTTGCACGTTCACAGATAACTGAATGGCAGTTAAACTTTAAACAGTTTAAAATTCGACAAATCAAAACTCAAAATATGAATAAGTGCAGTTTTTAATAATAGTAAATACAGCATTGAACAGTAAATACAGCGTTCAAAGACATGAGTACTGAGACTGAAAGAAATCCAAAATATTTCTTCTCATTTGTAAAATCCAGAGCAAAGAACCACATCCAGTATCGGGCTGTTGCTTAAACAAGATGGAACTTACACTGATGACACCAAAGAATAAGTCAAATACTGGAGTCTCAAGATGACTCTTGTGTTCAGTGAGTCATTAATGAGACTAAAGGTTGATGACCCGAATGAATTTTTCATGAAGAAAACTCAAAACTTAGCTAACATTTTCAAAATTTCCGACACAAAGCTACTCCCAGTAGACTTCGAGAAAGCCATCGATGGCATGACCATGTACTCTACCCCAGCCTAAACTCTTGGAACTCCATGTTTGTCGAGAACTGTAAGAAACCCTTTTCACATCCCTTAAATATTCTATGCAGAGAGAGCCTAGACACTGGGATCATATCACGGATGTTAACAACAAAGGATGTAGCTCCACTCAGTAGCTGTAGAAACAAAGCAATAACAAAGAACTATAGACCGATAGCACTGACGTCCGCATCATTAAGATCTTTGAAAGAGTTTTAAGAAGCAAATCGCCAACTACGTGGCGATTCAGAACAATTGCAGAACCTACGACAGAATGGTTGAAGAGCATGTCGCTCGACTCTCACAACTACTAAACCATTACCACATAGTCTTGAATATACCGGAAGACAAAAAAAATGCAGCTGTACAATACACAGACTTTGCAGAAGACTTCGTCAAGTGTGATTATAATATAATAATGTAATAGTGCACAAAATGCATACAAAATGAATTACTGGACAATGGGCAGATGAACTTTAACTTCTAACCAATAGAATGAAAACAGAATAGTAAACAGAGTTAAGTCAGAGGCTCCAGCAGTGAAAAGCTCTGTTATCCAAGGCACAAAATTCACCCCATCCTTTTCCTTATCCTCATATTAGACTTAGACAGGAAAAACACAAGTTTTCCTTATAGTTGTAGCGACATACTTGTAAGGTGGGTGAGAGAGGGAGAGGCATCGAGTCTGACTCACATTAGACATAGAGACATAAATCATAGCACTTTATCATCCTCTGAAGACGATACTAGAATTTGTATCAGAGTGTCATCCATTAAGGACACTGCAAATCTCCAAGTGGATATATATCAAATATTCCAATGGGTTACTGAAAGCAATATGCTGTTCAATGAAGACATAAAGGCTAAAACAAAGTATTACACTAACTCTAACCATTTAAAAGAGCAAAATACTAATGTGAAGGACCTGGAAGTGATAATGTCAGCAGATCTCACGTTCAAGGTTCACAACAGTGTTATTATCACAAATGCGAGGAAATGATAGGATGGATAATAAGAACCTTCAGAACATGAGATGCCAAGTCAGTAACTTGTTCTCTCTAGGCTGGAACACTACTGTAAACTAACAGCCTCTTTTAAGACGGGAAAAACGGCAGATCTAGGAAATGTACAGAGAACCTTCACTACGTGTATAAATTCAGTCAAACATCTAAATTACTGGGAACATTTCAAGTTCCTAGACCAGTACTTCCTAGAACGCAGGTGAGAAAAATACATTATAATTTACGCCTGGAAAATCCCAGAGTGACTGTTCCCCAATGTGCACACTGAAATTACCCCTTCAAAAGCAAGACAGTGCAAAATGCCCCCAATGAAAAAGTAGGGGCACCATGAAAAAAGTAGGGGTTGCCATGAATTCACTAAGAGATAACACAATAATTGCAAGGGACCCAAGACTATTTAACAGCCTTTTATCATACATATGGGAGATTACCAACAAGAAGGAATTCGATAAGTTCCTCAAGTCAGTTCCTGATCAGCAGGGCTGTGGTTCATACATTGAACTGTGTGTGAACAGCAGTAATAGCCTGACGGATTAGACCTTAATCCATCAGGAGACATGGTCTGGGACCGCGTTGGAGGGTGTTTATCCTTTGGAAGCATCCTCCATGTATCTTTCAGGGAACAAACTAAATAGTTACCTGACATGAGACCTCACACTACCACCACTACTACTACTACCACCACCACTACCACCACTACCACCACTACTACCACGACCACCACTACCACCACTACTACTACTACCACCACCACTACCACCACTACTACCACGACCACCACTACCACCACTACTACTACCACCACCACTACCACCACTACTACCACGACCACCACTACCACCACCACTACTACTACTACCACCACCACTACCACCACTACTACTACCACCACTACCACGACCACCACCACTACCACCACTACTACTACTACCACCACCACTACCACCACTACTACTACCACCACCACTACCACCACTACTACTACTACCACCACCACCACTACCACCACTACTACCACGACCACCACCACTACCACCACTACTACTACTACCACCACCACTACCACCACTACTACCACGACCACCACTACCACTACTACCACCACTACTACTACTACCACCACCACTACCACCATTACTACCACGACCACCACTACCACTACTACCACCACTACCATCACTACTACCACTACCACCACTACCACCACTACTACCACTACTACCACCACCACTACGACAGCCACCACTGCTACCACTACCACCATTATACCACTGCCACAGCCACAACTACAGCTACCATCGCCACCACTACCACCACTACTACCACGACCACCACTACCACCACCACTACTACTACTACCACCACCACTACCACCACTACTACCACCACTACCACGACCACCACCACTACCACCACTACTACTACTACCACCACCACTACCACCACTACTACTACCACCACCACTACCACCACTACTACTACTACCACCACCACCACTACCACCACTACTACCACGACCACCACCACTACCACCACTACTACTACTACCACCACCACTACCACCACTACTACCACGACCACCACTACCACTACTACCACCACTACTACTACCACCACCACTACCACCATTACTACCACGACCACCACTACCGCTACTACCACCACTACCATCACTACTACCACTACCACCACTACTACCACTACCACCACCACGACCGCCACCACTGCTACCACTACCACCATTATACCACTGCCACAACCACAACTACAGCTACCATCACCACCACTACTACCATTACCACCACCACCACTACTACCACCACCACCATCACTACCACCACTACTACCACTATCACCATCACCACCACTACCACCACTACCACTACCACCACCGCCACCACCACTACCA
>NC_091294.1:13835008-13887508 GCF_038502225.1 Cherax quadricarinatus
GTTGTTCAAGCAGACTGTTCTGGTTGCCAGTCGGTCAAGAAGTTAGTTTATTTGAGGACTTTGTCAGTCACTTGTTTAAGTCTAGTCGAGTCGTGAGACATAGTGAACTACTTAGAGCACTTACACACATACACAAACTTACTTGTACATATTTGTAATATCTTATTAAATGTTAATGTACCAGACGGTACTTAAGAATTATAAATGTGATATGTGCTTTCAGCACAATAATATTGATATTATTAGAATTGATATTATTTTGATTACTGTGATTAATTTAATTTAATTTAATTTGATAATATACCTCTAGACTTAATAAATTTATTAAATTTTAATTTCTCTAGTTAGTAGCCTACCAGTTGTAATCCTAAAGCACTATTGAATCATATTGAATTCTAATGGATAATTGGACAAGGATACTGACTAATTGTTACGAAAACCCAGTAACAGGCTGGATGCTAGAAGGGCAGTCCTTTCTAGTATTCACTGGAGATCTCTAAGCTTTTAGAATCGCGTTTTTTGTAACATGGATATACACACACTTGGTTAAGCCAGATGGAATGTTTATAAGACGAAGGTGGTTTTTCCCTGGCAGTGTCAGAGGTGGAGCACAGAGGTGATGGCAACCTTACTAGAGGCTGATTATCCTAACATTACCTGCACTGCGACTATGCGCCTGGAGGTTACCTGGAGGTTATTCCGGGGATCAACGCCCCCGTGGCCCGGTCCATGACCAGGCCTCCCGGTGGATCAGGGTCTGATCAACCAGGCTGTTACTGCTGGCCGCACGCAGTCCAACGTACGAGCCACAGCCCGGCTGATCCGGCACTGACTTTAGGTATCTGTCCAGCTCTCTTTTGAAGGCAGCCAGGGGTTTATTGGCAATTCCCCTAATGCTTGATGGGAGGCTGTTGAACAGTCTTGGGCCACGGATACTTATGGTGTTTTCTCTTAGTGTACCAATGGCGCCCCTCCTTTTAATTGGGGGTAATTTGCATCGCCTGCCCAGCCTTTTACTTTCGTAGGGAGTGATTTCTGTGTACAGATTCGGTACCATTCCTTCCAGGATTTTCTGAGTGTATATTATGATATATCTCTCTCTCCTGCGTTCCAACGAGTAAAAGTCAAGTGCTTCCAAGGGTTCCCAGTAGTTAAGGTGCTTGACAGAACTTATACGTGCAGTAAAGGTTCTCTGTACACTCTCTAGATCTGCGATTTCACCTGCTTTGAATGGAGATGTTAATGTACAGCAGTTTTCCAGCCTAGAGAGAACAATTGATTTGAAAAGGATCATCATTGGCTTGGCATCTCTCGTTTTGAACGTTCTCATTATCCATCCTATCATTTTCTTTGCACTTGTGATCGTGGCACTGTTGTGATCCTTGAAAGTGAGATCCTCAGACATTACTACTCCCAGGTCCCTTACATTTTTTTCCGCTCTATTGTATGGCCAGAGTCTGTAGTATACTCTGTTCTAGTTATTATCTCCAGTTTTCCATAACGGTGTAGTTGGAATTTGTCCTCACCGTTGGTGGAACGAGAACTGTGCAACTGCGATTCAGTATAAAGTGCAGTATAAAGTACTCTTTGCGGAATAACAGTACTCCGGAGAGTCTAATCTGGTGCAAACAGGCGAAGGCCTTGACCAGGCAGACAGTGCTGGAGGCACTAGGTCCTAGTGCCTCCAGGTCCTCCTAGTGACTAGGAGGACCTAGTGTATTTACACGTCCTGTTGTACTGCGTAAGCCCGTCTCTCGACGATATGGATGGCTATCAGGTTCTCTTATGAGGCCCTTCTCTCCCGGTGTAGAGTGACTATTCATGCTATTAGTGTTAAACTCATGAACTCTGGACTGGTCGCGGAGTGTTTTACAGATTATTTCGCTTCGGTTGTTGGGGACAAGCGGGTAGTTGAGGCTGCCTTTCCGCGGTTCCCTGTTGGGGAAGACAGGGCATACAGCCGGGAATTTTTATTATCGGAGCTTCACTCATCAGTTGTGGGGACTCGTCCTCGAGTGCTGATGATATCCCTTGGAGTTTTCTTAACATATGCAAAGTCAGTTTCCCTGCTTGTTGCTTTTCTATAATGCGGTCTGGAATACTGGGACTGTCCCGGAGACCTGGAGAACGGCTACTATCATACCCATTTTGAAGCAGGAGAAGCTACCAGGTCAGGTGCAAGCCTATCGCTTGACTGCACTGACAGTTTGGATCAACAAGGAATGATGGACAGACGTTTGACCGCTTTTACTTGGAGTCATTGGGGACACTGAATTCGAGTCAGTGTGTACACTCCATTCCCTGGTGGCCTTAGAGACTGTGATAAGGGAGCCTTTCTCCAGTGAAAGTTTGTGCTGTGGTTTCCCTTGATATATCGAAGGTATACGACACAGTGTGGCCATGTTGGGGTATGAAGCAGTGAAATGGCTGATACCTGGGCGAGGTCTGCATTACAGAATTGGTGCCTGGTAGACCTCCTTGTGGCTGTTTCCGAAACCCTTCGGCTATACGAGGTCTGGTGCAAGAGGCATGGCAAAAATCCTGAGAGGACTTGTTGAACCCGCTCCGATATATTAAACCTGTTCTCAGTGACTGGCTTCGGACCCATCAGCGCTCCAAGTGGGCGGCGGCGGTGTCTCTGAGCCGTTTGAGTCTTATGTGAGCTCAGAGACATACTACATTTTTTAGATGGAATGACGCCGTCATTCTGCGGGTCTTGCGATACGGCGCTCACGTCGAAACATCTTTATTACTGAGGTCAGTGTGACCACAATCGTCAGCGTTAATTAACGAGCGTGCGCCAGGTTCAGGAACATTCATTGGGATAGGTACATACTGGCGGACACTGCCAGTCGACATGCGAAATCTGGGAGCTAGTGTAGTGTGTGGAGTGAGCGTCCCCGAGGCTCTCGTGTGTCTGGGTGCGTATTCTAGTTCACTTTTGTTTCGGTGTTTCACCTTCCTGTATGAGCGGTGTATGGCTGCTGTTTTACTGGTGCTTAGGTTATTCGGGTCTCAACACTGGTGTGTGTGTGTGTGTGTCTGTCTGTCTGTCTGTCTGTCTGTCTGTCTGTCTGTCTCTCTCTCTCTCTCTCTCTCTCTCTCTCTCTCTCTGTATATATATATATATATATATATATATATATATATATATATATATATATATATATATATATATATATATATATATTATATATATATATATATATATTATATATATATATATAATATATATATATATATATATATATATATATATATATATATATATATATATATATATATATATATATAATATATATATATATATATATATATTATATATATATATATATATATATATATTATATATATATATATATATATATATATATATATATATATATATATATATATATATATATATATATATATATATATATATATATATATATATATATATATATATATATATATATATATATTATATATATATATATATATTATATATAAATATATATATATATATATATATATATATATATATATATATATATATATATATATATATATATATATTATGCAAAACAACAACTGTGAAAGAAAAATGAAATTCCAAGCGCTTTCGTGACTTCTCGCATTATCATTGTTCCTTGATAATGTGTCACGAAAACGCTAGGAATTTCATTTTTCTTTCACAGTAGTTGTTTTGCATATTCTGAAATCATCTGTTTATTGTGATCTTATTGCATATATTTATATATATATATATATATATATATATATATATATATATATATATATATATATATATATATATATATATATATTTATATATGATAATGGACTTGTCAGCAGATGGATCTATGAAAGACGAGGTGAACCATAGACCAGACGAGGGGAAAAATGAGTGGTGCAGACAAAGTGGTGCAGACAAAGAATGTATCCATGGTAGCAAAAAAGTGAATTGTATAAGAGTATAGTGATACTATTACAACCCAGGAGTCCCAAAGGCCTGTTATCCTGGGTGTAAAGGGAGCGAAATAAACACAGCAGAAAAACTTTTGACTTATAATATCCTTCACCAAGTAAGAAAAGAATTATGTACACTATGTACAACAATAGGTATTAGTGCACTCCACGGTAAGCAAGGCAGAATAGAAGCCACTAGAGAGGAGACTGTGCTTCAACCAGCTCTAGAATGGGAATGACAAGGGCAGACAGGTGTGTGGTACCCACAACACCTCTGCAATTGCCAAAACCATCTTCTCATTGGCTAAAACCTGGGTACTGATCGAACGATGGGGCCCCATCGTCTACCCTTAGCACCTGGTTCGCTGGTTGGGGGAGATAGCCTTTCAATGAGGGTGTGTATATGCGCCGAATAAAGGGTATGTACTCTTTGAATGCCACAGATACCAACACTTATATGGGTATGAAGCTGGGTTGTGAATTTTACAACAAGGAAAAGGCTGGAGGCAATGGAGATGTGCCCGAGGGCAATGTGTGGTGTGAATATTACGAAGAGAATTCGTAACTTGGAGACTAATAGGAGGTGCAGGATTACTAAAAGTATTATCCAGAGGGCTGAGAAAGTATTGTTGAGGTGGTTTTGACATTAAGAGAGGATGGAACAAAATAGAATGACTTAGAGGATGTATAAATCTTTAGTGGAAGGAGTATTTTACACTTTATTTGGCCTATATCACACTCCCATATAGGCTGCCTCCTGACCAGTGAACCAGGTGCTAAGGATTTAACTATCAGTAGAAACCCCGTCGTTATGCCAGTACCTCGGTTCATCAGCCAATCACAGACAAGCCAGCCAAAGCTGTGAAGCAATGTAGTTCACTTGTGATGTTAGTGTTGGTAGACTTGTCTGGGCTGCTGGTCGCTCACACTGCATTCTCTGGCTCTTGATTTTTGTCTTCTTTAATCACTGTATTATAAAGCTGCTCTTACATTACTGTACATATTGTAAATAGTGTACATACTGTAAATACCAGCTTGCTTATTTGAAGTCATATAACTTCTGTTGCCTTTTGACTGATCCACTATTGGTCTCATTACAAGGTGTGCAGGCCATTCTACACCTGTGTTCATAATAACTACCAGGGCAGGAGTCATCCTAAGAAATACTGGAGAGGGGTAAAGGAAGTTTTGTGTGCGAGGGGCTTAGACATCCAGTAAGCATGCATGCGCTGGATAGGAGGCAAGTGGTTTGTATGACTTGACGTGCTGTTGGAGTGCGAGCAAAGTTGCATTTATGAAGGGATTCAGGGGAAACCGGTTATCCAGACTTGAGTCCTGGAGGTACAGTGCCTGCACTCTGAAAGAGGGGTGGGGGTATTGCAATTTTGAACTGTAGTATCGGGGCCTATACTACAGTTATATATATATATATATATATATATATATATATATATATATATATATATATATATATATATATATATATATATATATATATATATATATATAGGTAGTAGGTTGGTAGACAGTAACCGCCCAGGGAGGTATTACCGTCCTGCCAAGTGAGTGTAAAACGGAAGCCTGTAATTGTTTTACATGATGGTAGGATTGCTGGTGTCCATTTTTCTGTCTCATTAACATGCAAGATTTCAGGTATGTCTTGCTACTTCTACTTACACTTAGGTCACACTACACATACATGTACAAGCATATATATACACACCCCTCTGGGTTTTCTAATATTTTCTTACTAGTTCTTGTTCTTGTTGTTTATTTTCTCTTACCTCCATGGGGAAGTGGAACAGAATTCTTCCTCCGTAAGCCATGCGTGTTGTAAGAGGCAACTAAAATGCCGGGAGCAAGGGGCTAGTAACCTCTTCTCCTGTATATATTACTAAATGTAAAAGGAGAAACTTTCGTTTTTCCTTTTGTGCCACCCCGCCTCGGTGGGATACGGCCGGTGTGTTGAAAGAAAGAAATATATATATATATATATATATATATATATATATATATATATATATATATATATATATATATATATATATAAAGGCTGATGCATGCGTGGGATGAGATGAAAAGCTGTAAGCCTTCTCCCTGAAAGCTGGCTGCCTTGTATAAACGTCTAGGGCAAGCTGGACGCCAAGGTATTGGTCCAGTGTGGTGAGAATGGTATAGCACTGCGTACCTTGTTCCAAGGTTCGTAGGTTCGAGTCTCCTTCAGCCAGAGATCAGTGTTTGTGTATATTTCGCCTGCTCTTGCGAATTCCTTGCATATATATATATATATATATATATATATATATATATATATATATATATATATATATATATATATATATATATACAGTATATACACACACACACACACACACACACACACACACACACACACACACACACAGAAAGATCACAGTCAGCAGGAAATGACACTATAGACCACTTGGCCACAGATGCCTCAAAAGCTGGCCAGCCTTGTTGACAAGCCATGTTTCTTGCCCAGCCCGGGCACATCAGTCGGCCTCAAGCATGGTTTCAATCTATTTCATTCTCCTCCATTATCTTCTGACCTCACATAAAGAAACATGGCTTGTAAACAAGGGTACCCAGCTTTTGAAGCATCTGTGGCTGAGTGGTCTAGAGCGTCACACGAGGAACCTTGCCAGCCTGCCCTAATGTGGTATCGAATCCTACTGATTGTGATCTTTCTTTGTATATACCTGCTCGTTTCTGCGTGGTGCATTGATGTACACACACATCTACATACATATGTCGTGCCGAATAAGTAAAACTTGCGACTTGGGCTTAAATAGTAATGCACTTCTTGCCGAATAGGGCAAGCGAAAAATTGTGTATGCAGTAATTTCGCAAAAATCATTCTGAATTTAACGAAAAATATATTTCATTGTGTTTGTTTATTATTAAATTATTGTAAACTTATATAAAATATATTTAGCTGTATTAAGCTAAATTAAATTGCGCTTGTTATAATAAGGTTAGATAAGTTTGCTAAGGTTCTTTTGGTACAAAATCATTAATTTTTTATATTAACATAAATGAAAAAAATATATCTTTAAATGTATAAGAGAAAATTTTAGAAAGGACAATTTTAAATGAGTTCTTGCTAATTGAGCAGTTTTACCTATTCGGCACGACACACACACACACACACACACACACACACACACACACACACACACACACATACACATATATATATATATATATATGTGTGTGTGTGTGTGTGTGTGTACTCACCTAGTTGAGGTTGCAGGGGTCGAGTCCTAGCTCCTGGTCCCGCCTCTTCACTGGTCGCTACTAGGTCCTCTCTCTGCTCCCAGAGCTTTGTCATACCTCGTCTTAAAGCTACGTGTGTGTGTGTGTGTGTGTGTGTGTGTGTGTGTGTGTGTGTGTGTGTGTGTGTGTGTGTGTGTGTGTGTGTATGTGTGTGTGTGTGTGTGTGTACTCACCTATTTGTACTCACCTATTTGTGGTTGCAGGGGTCGAGTCCTAGCTCCTGGCCCCGCCTCTTCACCGGTTGCTACTAGACCCTATCTCTCCCCGCTCCATGAGCTTTATCAAACCTCGTCTTAAAACTGTGTATGGTTCCTGCCTCCACTACGTCATTTTCTAGGCTATTCCACTGCCTTACAACTCTATGACTGAAGAAATACTTCCTATCTCTCTGACTCATTTGTGTCTTCAACTTCCAATTGTGGCCTCTTGTTTCTGTGTGTGCGTGTGTGTGTGTGTGCGTAAGTGTGCATGTGTGTGTGTGTGTGTGTGTGTTTTTTTGTGTGTGTGTGTGCGTGCGTGCGTGCGTGTGTGTGTGTGTGTGTGTGTGTGTGTGTGTGTGTGTGTGTGTGTGTGAGCGTGTGTGTGTGTATATGTGTGTGTGTGTGTGTGTTGTGAGCGTGCGTGCGTGTGTGTGTGTGTGTGTGTGTGTGTGTGTGTGTGTGTGTGTGTGTGTGTGTGTGAGCGTGTGTGTGTGTGTGTGTGTGTGTGTGAGTGCGTGGGTGTGTGTGTGTGTGTGTGTGTGTGTGTGTGTGTGTGTGTGTGTGTGTGTGTGTGTGAGCGTGTGTGTGTGTGTGTGTGTGTGTGTGTGTGTGTGCACTCACCTAGTTGTACTCACCTAGTTGAGGTTGCGGGGGTCGAGTCCGAGCTCCTGGCCCCGCCTCTTCACTGATCGCTACTAGGTCACTCTCCCTGAGCCGTGAGCTTTATCATACCTCTGCTTAAAGCTATGTATGGATCCTGCCTCCACTACATCGCTTCCCAAACTATTCCACTTACTGACTACTCTGTGGCTGAGGAAATACTTCCTAACATCCCTGTGATTCATCTGTGTCTTCAGCTTCCAACTGTGTCCCCTTGTTACTCTGTCCAGTCTCTGGAACATCCTGTCTTTGTCCACCTTGTCAATTCCTCTCAGTATTTTGTATGTCGTTATCATGTCCCCCCTATCTCTCCTGTCCTCCAGTGTCGTCAGGTTGATTTCCCTTAACCTCTCCTCGTAGGACATACCTCTTAGCTCTGGGACTAGTCTTGTTGCAAACCTTTGCACTTTCTCTAGTTTCTTTACGTGCTTGGCTAGGTGTGGGTTCCAAACTGGTGCCGCATACTCCAATATGGGCCTAACGTACACGGTGTACAGGGTCCTGAATGATTCCTTATTTAGATGTCGTAATGCTGTTCTGAGGTTTGCTAGGCGCCCATATGCTGCAGCAGTTATTTGGTTGATGTGCGCTTCAGGAGATGTGCCTGGTGTTATACTCACCCCAAGATCTTTTTCCTTGAGTGAGGTTTGTAGTCTCTGGCCCCCTAGACTGTACTCCGTCTGCGGTCTTCTTTGCCCTTCCCCAATCTTCATGACTTTGCACTTGGTGGGATTGAACCCCAGGAGCCAATTGCTGGACCAGGTCTGCAGCCTGTCCAGATCCCTTTGTAGTTCTGCCTGGTCTTCGATCGAGTGAATTCTTCTCATCAACTTCACGTCATCTGCAAACAGGGACACCTCAGAGTCTATTCCTTCCGTCATGTCGTTCACAAATATCAGAAACAGCACTGGTCCTAGGACTGACCCCTGTGGGACCCCGCTGGTCACAGGTGCCCACTCTGACACCTCGCCATGTACCATGACTCGCTGCTGTCTTCCTGACAAGTATTCCCTGATCCATTGTAGTGCCTTCCCTGTTATCCCTGCTTGGTCCTCCAGTTTTTGCACAAATCTCTTGTGTAGAACTGTGTCAAACGCCTTCTTGCAGTCCAAGAAAATGCAATCCACCCACCCCTCTCTCTCTTGTCTTACTGCTGTCACCATGTCATAGAACTCCAGTAGGTTTGTGACACAGGATTTCCCGTCCCTGAAACCATGTTGGCTGCTGTTGATGAGATCGTTCCTTTCTAGGTGTTCCACCACTCTTCTCCTGATAATCTTCTCCATGATTTTGCATACTATACATGTCAGTGACACTGGTCTGTAGTTTAATGCTTCATGTCTGTCTCCTTTTTTAAAGATTGGGACTACATTTGCTGTCTTCCATGCCTCAGGCCATCTCCCTGTTTCGATAGATGTATTGAATATTGTTGTTAGGGGTACACATAGCGCCTCTGCTCCCTCTCTCAATACCCATGGGGAGATGTTATCTGGCCCCATTGCCTTTGAGGTATCTAGCTCACTCAGAAGCCTCTTTACTTCTTCCTCGGTTGTGTGCACTGTGTCCAGCACATGGTGGTGTGCCCCACCTCTCCGTCTTTCTGGAGCTCCTTCTGTCTCCTCTGTGAACACTTCTTTGAATCTCTTGTTGAGTTCCTCACATTCTTCACGGTCATTTCTTGTTGTCTCTCCTCCTTCCTTCCTTCCTTAGCCTGATTACCTGGTCCTTGACTGTTGTTTTCCTCCTGATGTGGCTGTACAACAGTTTCGGGTCAGATTTGGCTTTCGCTGCTATGTCGTTTTCATATCGTCTTTGGGCCTCCCTTCTTATCTGTGCATATCGGTTTCTGGCTCTACGACTGCTCTCCTTATTCTCCTGGGTCCTTTGCCTTCTATATTTCTTCCATTCCCTAGCACACTTGGTTTTTGCCTCCCTGCACCTTTGGGTAAACCATGGGCTCATCCTGGCTTTTTCATTATTCCTGTTACCCTTGGGTACAAACCTCTCCTCAGCCACCTTGCATTTTGTTGCTACATATTCCATCATCTCATTAACTGGCTTCCCTGCCAGTTCTCTGTCCCACTGAACCCCGTTCAGGAAGTTCCTCATTCCTGTGTAGTCCCCTTTCTTGTAGTTTGGCTTCATTCGTCCTGGCCTTCCTGCTTCTCCCTCCACTTGTAGCTCTACTGTGTATTCGAAGCTTAAAACCACATGGTCGCTGGCCCCAAGGGGTCTTTCATATGTGATGTCCTCGATATCTGCACTACTCAAGGTGAATACTAAGTCCAGCCTTGCTGGTTCATCCTCTCCTCTCTCGTAGTGTCCCTTACGTGTTGGCACATGAAGTTTTCCAGTACCACCTCCATCATCTTAGCCCTCCATGTATCTTGGCCCCCATGTGGGTCCAAGTTCTCCCAATCGATCTCCTTGTGGTTAAAGTCACCCATGATCAGTAGCTTTGCCCTGCATGCATGGGCTCTTCTGGCCACTGTAGCCAGTGTGTCAACCATCGCTCTATTGCTCTCGTCGTACTCTTGCCTTGGCCTCCTGCTGTTCTGTGGTGGGTTATACATCACTGCTATTACCACCTTGGGACCTCCAGAGTGAAGCGTTCCCGCTATGTAATCACTTTCTTCTCCGCTGTCTCCTCTCTCCAGCTCATCAAAATTCCAGCGATTTTTGATCAGCAATGCCACTCCTCCACCCCCCCCCTGTTCCCTCTGTCTTTCCTCAGGATTTGGTATCCCGTTGGAAAGATGGCATCTGTTATCATACCTGTAAGCTTGGTTTCTGAGAGCTATGATGTCCGGTGATGCTTCTTTGACTCTTTCATGCCACTCCTCCCACTTATTTGTTATTCCATCAGCGTTTGTGTACCATACCTTCAGTTTCCTTTCCAACACTGTGGTTTGGGGGGCCTGTGAGGGTGGGAGACCTGGTGGCATACTGTGTGTGTGTGTGTGTGTGTGTGTGTGTGTGTGTGTGTGTCAACGTATACACGCTAAGAACTTACTTTAATTCTTCTTTTTAGTAATTACAATATTCTTGTGTGATGGTGAACAGTAACATGCAGCCTCAGCAACCCTCGTGTAGTTGATAGGTTTTCAACCCAATTAACCTAACCACCCAAGTTGGGGTACGAGGGTCGCTGGAACTGGCTCCTCTATAGGGAACGTGATACAGATGAAGGAGCTCTTCAGCCATAGAAAGTCAAGCTTTCCACCTTATCCTCGGATCATAACTGCTTACCTCACATTCCCCAGACGCTGCGTGACCCCCTAGGGGTTTAACGCTTGCCCAGTAAAGTAATAATCCCCTTCCCTGTTGAAATGCCTTTTATGAAGAAGTAATGTTAAATAATTAAGGTAATAATTAAGGTAATCGATAATTGGGAGCTGACCTTCCCCGTGGAGATAATTATAGGGTTCTCTTTATCTCTTGATTTGTTTATGGAAGAGAACAAAACATGGTGGGAAGATTAGTGTGTTCGTTTGTGTTGCCTTGGCACTGACTTGAAACGCGTCTGTTCGTATATGTTGTCATGGCATTGACTTGAAGCTCGTCTGTCCGTATATGTTGCCTGGGCAGTGACTTGAAACTCGTCTGTTCGTTTGTGTTATGTTGGCACTGGCTTGAGTTTTAACTGTTTGTTTGTGTTGTGATGGCGCTGACTTGAGTTTTAACTGTCTGTTTCCTTCTAGGGTCGGTATGGTAAGTTTGCGGTCGTGATTTATATTTTTACTGCTTGGAACACTGATTTGTACGACTTCCAGTAAGTCTCTCAGTGTGTACACACTGAGAAATATCTCTCAGTTTATGTACATCGAGAGTTGTATACTTCTAAGTGTTTGTACACTGGGAGGTGTATATCTATGAAAATACATTGAAAAGAATGAATATTTATTTATTTATTTATTTATTTATTATAAATTTGAGCACACATACAGAGGTACAAAAAAATACAGATAAGAGCAGCATGCCAAAGCCACT
Organism: Cherax quadricarinatus; assembly: GCF_038502225.1. Lineage (NCBI taxonomy): Eukaryota > Metazoa > Arthropoda > Malacostraca > Decapoda > Parastacidae > Cherax > Cherax quadricarinatus. The sequence goes on from NC_091294.1 coordinate 13,847,107, forward strand.
TATACTATGCATAGCATTACGGGCTGGCTTAAAATTAACTTAAGATTAACTAAGCAATGATGAAGTCAGTGATAAAACATTAATGTAAACAGATTACTATAAAGCACAAGTGAGTATTACAAAGACAGGTCATATGGTTGCATTCAGTCATATGAAGGATTCTGTTAGGTAGTGTATTTAAAAAAATAATAAAGTTAGATTCGGTTTTAGGTTTAACATTTATGTGATATAATTGTGAGAAACATTTAAGATATACAATTTATAAGGTTCAGTTATTCAGTATTTATTTGGTTTTGGGTAAGTGATCTTTGAGTAGAGACTTGAATTTATAAACAGGTAGTGTTTCTTTTATATTTACAGGTAATGAATTCCAGATTTTAGGGCCTTTTATGTGCATTGAGTTTTTGCATAGTGTGAGATGAACACGAGGAACATCAAAGAGTGATCTGTGCCTTGTGTTATGGTCATGTGTTCTGTTGAGGTTGGCAAGGAGATGTTTGAGGGGAGGGTTAATATCAGAGTTAAGTGTTCTATGTATGTAATAGGTGCAGTAATAAGTATGGATGTTTTGTATGGTGAGTAGGTTTAGTGTATTGAATATTGGTGGAGTGTGCTGCCTGTAGTGAGAATTTGTTATCATTCTAACTGCAGCCTTTTGTTGGGTAATTAGTGGTCTGAGATGGTTAATTGTTGTTGAGCCCCATGCACAAATTCCGTAGGTGAGATAGGGGTAAATAAGAGAGTGATATAGGGCCAGGAGGGCTGACTGTGGAACATAGTACCGTATCTTCGATAGTATGCCTACAGTCTTGGAAATTTTCTTAGAAATTTGTTGTATATGTGTATGAAATTTGAGTCTATTATCAAGGTGGATTCCTAAGAATTTTCCCTCTGTTAGCTTTGTGATAGGTGATCCGTTTATCATTATGTTAAGAGGGACATCTGTAGCTCTGTTACCAAACTGAATGAAGTAGGTTTTGTCAATGTTTAGTGTAAGTTTGTTAGTCCTCATCCAGGTAGATATTTTCTGTAATTCGGTATTTACAGTATTGGCTAGTGTGACTGGGCTCGGGTGAGAGAAGACGTATGTAGTGTCATCTGCAAATAGTGTGGGTTTGAGTAATTGCGAAGCATTTGGAAGGTCATTTATGTATAGGAGAAAGAGAAGAGGGCCAAGGACACTTCCCTGTGGGACACCAACTGTAATTGGTTGCGCAGAAGAGTTTGCCCCATTTGCGTACACATATTGGCTTCTGTTGCTGAGGTATGACTTGAGGTAGTTGAGGGAGTGCCCTCTTATACCATAGTGTGACAATTTTACGTGGAGCAAGTCATGGTCAACTGTATCAAAAGCTTTACGTAAGTCAATGAAGATCCCCAGTGGGACTTCTTTTTTCTCTATTGCAGTGTATATATGTTCTAGCATGTGTATAATAGCATCATTAGTATTTTTATTAGGCCTGAAACCAAATTGGCAGGGGTTGAGTATGTTTTGGGAGATAAGGTAGGAGTAGATTCGTTTATGAATTAATTTTTCGAAGATTTTTGAGAGAGGGTGTAAGTTGGATATTGGCCTATAGTTATTCAACTCTGTTTGGTCTCCTCCTTTGTGGATCGGGGTGACCCTTGCTATTTTGAGTACTGTAGGGAAGGTGGAGGATTCGATGGATTTGTTAAAGAGTGTTGCAATGATTGGAGATAGCACTTGTGACACTTTTTTGTATATAAAGGGTGGTAAGGTATTTAAATCTCCTGCCTTGTTTTTTAGTGCATTGATAATAAGGGAGACTTCGTATGGGTTAGTCGGAGCTAGGAACAGTGTGTTCGGGTAGTTGCCGGTGAGGTAGTCATTTGGTGGGGTATCTGAGCTTGGGATTTTATTGGCAAGGTTTTGTCCTATAGTGGAGAAGAAATCATTGAGTCTGTTTGCTGTTTCTGTTGGTGGGAGTTGGGGTTCATCTGATTTTGCTAATTTTATTTCGCTATTTCGTGATATCTTTTTTGTTCCCAGAATTTCTGATAGGGTTTTCCAGGTCTTTTTTATATCACCTCGTAAGTTGGATAATCTGTTCTCATAATACAATTTTTTTGCCCTTCTTATCAGGCTGGTTAGGATTGACGAGTAACGTTTTGTTTGGTCTCTGGTTATGTGACCCATTCTGTACTGTTTTTCATATTGGTGTTTTGTATTTATGGATTTGAGAATGCTGGGTGTTAGCCAGGGACTGTTCAGTCTCTTTGCTGTCATCTGTTTAGTTTTTTTAGGGCAGTGCTTGTTATAGAGGTATTGGGTCTTTTTTAGAAAATTATTAATACATTCGTCAATATCTGTATAGATTTCTAGCTCAGTGTGCCAATCAATGTTTGCTAATGCTGTTGTGAAGTTATTAATGGTATATACAGTGTATATACAGCGAGGTGTATGTATCTGTCAGTGTATATACTGGTATATATACCGAGAGGTGTGTATATCTTTGTTTATGTATATATACCGAGAGGTCTTAGTTACCATTTTGTCCTCGGCACATGTCGATTAGACACTAGGCCTGTTGTACATGCGTACATGCGTGCGTGTACTCACCTAATTGTGGGTGCGGGGGTCGAGACTCAGCTCTTGACCCCCACCTCTTCCCTGATCGCTACTAGGTCCTCTCTCTGCTTCCTGAGCTTTGTCATACCTTAAAGATATGTATGGTTCCTGCCTCCACTACATCACTTGCTAGGCTATTCCACTTCCTGACTATTCTGTGACTGAAGAAATACTTCCTAACATCCCTGTCACTCGTCTGAGTCTTCAGCTTCCAATTGTGACCCTTTCTTTCTGTGTTCCCTCTCTGGAACATCCTGTCTCTGTCCACCTTATCTATTCCACGCAGTATTATTTTGTATGCCGTTATTATGTCTCCCCTGACTCTCCTGTCCTCCAGTGTCGTCAGTCCGATTTCCCTCAACCTTTCATCGTAGGACATTCCTCTGGGCTCCGGAACTAGCCTTTTTGCAAACCTTTGTACTTTCTCTAACTTCTTGACGTGCTTGACCAGGTGTGGGTCCCAAACTGGTGCTGCATACTCCAGTATGGGCTTGACGTACACAGCATACAGTGTATTGAACGATTCTTTACTAAGGTATCGGAACGCTATTCTCAGGTTTGCCAGGCGCCCATATGCTGCAGCAGTTATCTGGTTGATGTGTGCCTCCAGAGACGTGCTCGGTGTTATGCTCACCCCAAGATCTTTCTCCTTGAGTGAGGTTTACAGTCTTTGTCCACCTAGCCTATACTCTGTCTGCGGTCTTCTTTGCCCTTCCCCAATCTTCATGACTTTGCATTTGACAGGGTTGAATTCGAGAAGCCAGGTTCTGGACCACGTGTCCAGCCTGTCCAGGTCTCTTCGTAGTCCTGCCTGATCATCATCTGATTTAATTTCTCTCATTAACTTCACATCATATGCGAACAGGGACACTTCAGAGTCTGTCCCTTCCATGACGTCATTCACATATATCAAAAATATCACTGGTCCTGGGACTGACCCCTGTGGGACCCCGCTCGTCACAGGCGCCCACTGTGATACCTCTTCACGTACCATGACTCGTTGTTGCCTCCCTGTCAGGTATTCGCTTAGCCATTGTAGTGCCCTTCCTGTTATACGTGCCTGATCCTCCAGCTTCTGCACTAATCTCACGTGAGGAACTGTGTCGAAGGCCTTTCTGCAGTCCAAGAAAATGTAATCAACCCACCCCGCTCTCGTGTCTTACTTCTGTTACTTTGTCATAAAACTCCAGAAGGTTTGTGACACAGGATTTGCCTTCCATGAATCCATGCTGGTTGTCGTTTACAATCTTGTTCCGTTCCAGGTGCTCCACCACTCTCCTCCTGATAATCTTCTCCATGACTTTGCATACTATACACGTCAGAGACACAGGTCTGTAGTTTAGTGCCTCGTTTCTGTCTCCTTTCTTAAAAATGGGGACTACATTTGCCGTTTTGCATACCTCAGGTAGTTGCCCAGTTTCAAGGTTAGTGGTTAGTGGTACACACAGCATCTCTGCTCCTTCTCTAAGGACCCACGGGGAGGGGAGATGTTGTCCGGTCCCATCGCCTTTGAGGTATCAAGGTCACTTAGCAGCTTCTGCACCTCCTCCTCCGTTGTTTGTATGTCATCCAACACTTGTTGGTATATTCCCTCTTGATGTTCCCCTCTGTGCTGTCTTCCCAGAGCTCTTCCTGTCTCTACTGTAAATACTTCCTTAAATCTCCTGTTGAGCTCCTCACATACCTCGTGATCGTTTCTTGTGAGTTCCCCACCTTCTTCCCTCAGCCTGATCACCTGGTCTTTGACTGTTGTCTTCCTCCTGATGTAGCTATACAGCAGTTTCGGGTCAGATTTGACTTTCGATGTTATGTTATTTTCATACTGTCGCTGGGCCTCCCTCCTTACCTGTACATACTCGTTCCTGTCTCTTGTACTAATCTCCTTATTTTCCTGTGTTCTTCGCCTTCTGTACTTTTCCCATTCTCTATTGCATTTAGTTTTTTGCCTCCTTAACACCGTCTGGTAAACCAGGGGCTCGTTCTGGTCTTCCTATTATTTTTGTTGCCCTTGGGAACAAACCTTTCCTCTGCCTCCTTGCATTTTGTTATTATGTATTTCATCATTTCGTTTATTGACTTTCCTACCAGTTCTGTCCCACTGAACCTTCTGCAGGAAGTTCCTCCAATCCTTTTATAGTCTGGCTTTTCCCATTCAACTTGTTACCCTCTCCACTTGTAACTCTACTATGTATTCAAAGCACAGAACCACGTGATCACTAGGTCCTAGGGGCCTCTCATACGTGATGTCCTCAATGTCTGAACTGCTCAGGGCGAACGCAAGGTCCAGTCTTGCTGGTTCATCCTCCCCTCTCTCACTGGTAGTGTCCTTAACATGTTGTTGCATGAGGTTTTTCAGTACCACATCCATCATCTTGGCTCTCCATGTTTCGGGACCCCCGTGTGGCTCCAGGTTTTCCCAATCGATCTCCCTGTGGTTGAAATCGCTTATAGCCAGTATTTTTGTTCTGCTCGAGTGAGCTCTTCTTGCCACCTCAGCCAGTGTCTACCGTTGCTCTGTTGCCTGTTGTGTGTGTGTGTGCATGTGTGTGTGTGTGTGTGTGTGTGTGTGTGTGTGTGTGTGTTTGTGTGTGTACCGAGAGTTGTATGTGTCTCTTGGTATGTATCCTCAGAGTTTACTCTAATCCCTATTTTAGGGATTAAAATAGTACTAGATTGCAAGATAATTACAACTTTAATGACCCACTTGCAGTTGATGGACTCGAAACGTAACAAGTCAGTCCGTGAATGTAAGCTGTTAACTATTTACACAAGTGTTTTTTATATTAGATTTGGTGAATGACTGGTAGACTCCAGGTATGTTTTCCTAGCACTGTGTGGCATGATGGAATGATAGTATGCATGGTATGATGACAGGTTAATGGAGAGACCTGGAGCACTCATATAATGCACTCCAGTAAGAATGGGAAGCTGTCTCACCACCAGTGCTAGATCAACCAAGGTCAACCCCGGTTCAGGGCAACCCAAATGTATTATCTTACTTTCTTTTCTTTCTTTTGGCAATATTGTAAGCGGCCTGAAAATGAATGAAAGATATGAATGACTGCCGTAAGAGACAGAAATACAGAATACGGAGCTTTCACGGAAACCCACTTTAAAGTCTCCCTCCCTCTTCTGTCTACCTCCTCGATGGTGTCCATCATTACTCTGTTGTCGTTGTTGGCGCATTCTTGTCTTGATCTCCTGCTGTTTAGTGGAGGGTTGTATATTATTACTATCACCGACGTGGGACCCCAAGTCTTCAGTGAATAATTTCTAGTCATTTTGACTCATCTATGTATCTTCCTCTCATCCCTCAAAATTCCGGAGGTTTCTGATTAACATTGCTGCTCCGCCTCTTCCCTATTTCCTCTGTTCTGCAAAATAATTTTATATCCAAATGGGAAAATCACATCTATAATCGACTGTGTGTGCTATGACTGCATTACTCACTGTGTGCTATGACTGCATTACTCACTGTGTGCTATGACTGCATTACTCACTGTGTGCTATGACTGCATTACTCACTGTGTGCTATGACTGCATTACTCACTGTGTGCTATGACTGCATTACTCACTCTGAGCTATGACTGCATTACTCACTCTGTGCTATGACTGCATTACTCACTGTGTGCTATGACTGCATTACTCACTGTGTGCTATGACTGCATTACTCACTGTGTGCTATGACTGCATTACTCACTGTGTGCTATGACTGCATTACTCACTGTGTGCTATGACTGCATTACTCACTGTGTGCTATGACTGCATTACTCACTGTGTGCTATGACTGCATTACTCACTGTGTGCTATGACTGCATTACTCACTGTGTGCTATGACTGCATTACTCACTGTGTGCTATGACTGCATTACTCACAGTGTGCTATGACTGCATTACTCACTGTGTGCTATGACTGCATTACTCACAGTGTGCTATGACTGCATTACTCACTGTGTGCTATGACTGCATTACTCACTGTGTGCTATGACTGCATTACTCACAGTGTGCTATGACTGCATTACTCACTGTGTGCTATGACTGCATTACTCACTGTGTGCTATGACTGCATTACTCACTGTGTGCTATGACTGCATTACTCACTGTGTGCTATGACTGCATTACTCACTGTGTGCTATGACTGCATTACTCACTGTGTGCTATGACTGCATTACTCACTGTGTGCTATGACTGCATTACTCACTGTGTGCTATGACTGCATTACTCACTGTGTGCTATGACTGCATTACTCACTGTGTGCTATGACTGCATTACTCACTGTGTGCTATGACTGCATTACTCACTCTGTGCTATGACTGCATTACTCACTCTGTGCTATGACTGCATTACTCACTGTGTGCTATGACTGCATTACTCACTGTGTGCTATGACTGCATTACTCACTCTGTGCTATGACTGCATTACTCACTGTGTGCTATGACTGCATTACTCACTGTGTGCTATGAAGGCATTACTCACTGTGTGCTATGACTGCATTACTCACTGTGTGCTATGACTGCATTACTCACTGTGTGCTATGACTGCATTACTCACTGTGTGCTATGACTGCATTACTCACTGTGTGCTATGACTGCATTACTCACTCTGTGCTATGACTGCATTACTCACTCTGTGCTATGACTGCATTACTCACTGTGTGCTATGACTGCATTACTCACTGTGTGCTATGACTGCATTACTCACTCTGTGCTATGACTGCATTACTCACTCTGTGCTATGACTGCATTACTCACTGTGTGCTATGACTGCATTACTCACTGTGTGCTATGACTGCATTACTCACTGTGTGCTATGACTGCATTACTCACTGTGTGCTATGACTGCATTACTCACTGTGTGCTATGACTGCATTACTCACTGTGTGCTATGACTGCATTACTCACTGTGTGCTATGACTGCATTACTCACAGTGTGCTATGACTGCATTACTCACTGTGTGCTATGACTGCATTACTCACTGTGTGCTATGACTGCATTACTCACAGTGTGCTATGACTGCATTACTCACTGTGTGCTATGACTGCATTACTCACTGTGTGCTATGACTGCATTACTCACTCTGTGCTATGACTGCATTACTCACTGTGTGCTATGACAGCATTACTCACTGTGTGCTATGACTGCATTACTCACAGTGTGCTATGACTGCATTACTCACTGTGTGCTATGACTGCATTACTCACTGTGTGCTATGACTGCATTACTCACAGTGTGCTATGACTGCATTACTCACTGTGTGCTATGACTGCATTACTCACTGTGTGCTATGACTGCATTACTCACTGTGTGCTATGACTGCATTACTCAATGTGTGCTATGACTGCATTACTCACTGTGTGCTATGACTGCATTACTCACTGTGTGCTATGACTGCATTACTCACTGTGTGCTATGACTGCATTACTCACTGTGTGCTATGACTGCATTACTCACTGTGTGCTATGACTGCATTACTCACTGTGTGCTATGACTGCATTACTCACTGTGTGCTATGACTGCATTACTCACTGTGTGCTATGACTGCATTACTCACTGTGTGCTATGACTGCATTACTCACTGTGTGCTATGACTGCATTACTCACTGTGTGCTATGACTGCATTACTCACTGTGTGCTATGACTGCATTACTCACTGTGTGCTATGACTGCATTACTCACTGTGTGCTATGACTGCATTACTCACTGTGTGCTATGACTGCATCACTCACTATGTGCTATGACTGCATTACTCACTGTGTGCTATGACTGCATTACTCACTGTGTACTATGACTGCATTACTCACTGTGTGCTATGACTGCATTACTCACTCTGTGCTATGACTGCATTACTCACTGTGTGCTATGACTCCATTACTCACTGTGTGCTATGACTGCATTACTCACTGTGTGCTATGACTGCATTACTCACTGTGTGCTATGACTGCATTACTCACTCTGTGCTATGACTGCATTACTCACTGTGTGCTATGACTGCATTACTCACTGTGTGCTATGACTGCATTACTCACTGTGTACTATGACTGCATTACTCACTGTGTGCTATGACTGCATTACTCACTGTGTGCTATGACTGCATTACTCACTCTGTGCTATGACTGCATTACTCACTCTGTGCTATGACTGCATTACTCACTGTGTGCTATGACTGCATTACTCACTCTGTGCTATGACTGCATTACTCACTCTGTGCTATGACTGCATTACTCACTGTGTACTATGACTGCATTACTCACTGTGTACTATGACTGCATTACTCACTCTGTGCTATGACTGCATTACTCACTCTGTGCTATGACTGCATTACTCACTCTGTGCTATGACTGCATTACTCACTGTGTGCTATGACTGCATTACTCACTCTGTACTATGACTGCATTACTCACTCTGTGCTATGACTGCATTACTCACTGTGTGCTATGACTGCATTACTCACTCTGTGCTATGACTGCATTACTCACTCTGTACTATGACTGCATTACTCACTGTGTACTATGACTGCATTACTCACTGTGTGCTATGACTGCATTACTCACTCTGTGCTATGACTGCATTACTCACTCTGTACTATGACTGCATTACTCACAATGTGCTATGACTGCATTACTCACTGTGTACTATGACTGCATTACTCACTGTGTGCTATGACTGCATTACTCACTCTGTGCTATGACTGCATTACTCACTCTGTACTATGACTGCATTACTCACTGTGTGCTATGACTGCATTACTCACTGTGTACTATGACTGCATTACTCACTGTGTGCTATGACTGCATTACTCACTCTGTGCTATGACTGCATTACTCACTGTGTACTATGACTGCATTACTCACTGTGTGCTATGACTGCATTACTCACTGTGTGCTATGACTGCATTACTCACTGTGTGCTATGACTGCATTACTCACTGTGTGCTATGACTGCATTACTCACTCTGTGCTATGACTGCATTACTCACTCTGTACTATGACTGCATTACTCACTGTGTGCTATGACTGCATTACTCACTCTGTGCTATGACTGCATTACTCACTGTGTACTATGACTGCATTACTCACTGTGTGCTATGACTGCATTACTCACTGTGTACTATGACTGCATTACTCACTGTGTGCTATGACTGCATTACTCACTGTGTGCTATGACTGCATTACTCACTGTGTGCTATGACTGCATTACTCACTGTGTGCTATGACTGCATTACTCACTCTGTGCTATGACTGCATTACTCACTCTGTACTATGACTGCATTACTCACTGTGTGCTATGACTGCATTACTCACTCTGTGCTATGACTGCATTACTCACTGTGTACTATGACTGCATTACTCACTGTGTGCTATGACTGCATTACTCACTGTGTACTATGACTGCATTACTCACTGCTATGACTGCATTACTCACTGTGTGCTATGACTGCATTACTCACTGTGTGCTATGACTGCATTACTCACTGTGTGCTATGACTGCATTACTCACTGTGTGCTATGACTGCATTACTCACTGAGTACTATGACTGCATTACTCACTGCTATGACTGCATTACTCACTGTGTGCTATGACTGCATTACTCACTGTGTGCTATGACTGCATTACTCACTGTGTGCTATGACTGCATTACTCACTGTGTGCTATGACTGCATTACTCACTGTGTGCTATGACTGCATTACTCACTGTGTACTATGACTGCATTACTCACTGTGTGCTATGACTGCATTACTCACTGTGTACTATGACTGCATTACTCACTGTGTGCTATGACTGCATTACTCACTGTGTACTATGACTGCATTACTCACTGCTATGACTGCATTACTCACTGTGTGCTATGACTGCATTACTCACTGTGTGCTATGACTGCATTACTCACTGTGTACTATGACTGCATTACTCACTGTGTACTATGACTGCATTACTTACTGTGTACTATGACTGCATTACTCACTGTGTGCTATGACTGCATTACTCACTGTGTACTATGACTGCATTACTCACTGTGTGCTATGACTGCATTACTCACTGTGTGCTATGACTGCATTACTCACTGTGTGCTATGACTGCATTACTCACTCTGTGCTATGACTGCATTACTCACTGTGTGCTATGACTGCATTACTCACTGTGTGCTATGACTGCATTACTCACTGTGTGCTATGACTGCATTACTCACTGTGTGCTATGACTGCATTACTCACTGTGTGCTATGACTGCATTACTCACTGTGTGCTATGACTGCATTACTCACTGTGTGCTATGACTGCATTACTCACTGTGTGCTATGACTGCATTACTCACTGTGTGCTATGACTGCATTACTCACTGTGTGCTATGACTGCATTACTCACTGTGTGCTATGACTGCATTACTCACTGTGTGCTATGACTGCATTACTCACTGTGTACTATGACTGCATTACTCACTGTGTGCTATGACTGCATTACTCACTGTGTGCTATGACTGCATTACTCACTGTGTGCTATGACTGCATTACTCACTCTGTGCTATGACTGCATTACTCACTGTGTACTATGACTGCATTACTCACTGTGTGCTATGACTGCATTACTCACTGTGTGCTATGACTGCATTACTCACTGTGTGCTATGACTGCATTACTCACTGTGTGCTATGACTGAATTACTCACTGTGTGCTATGACTGCATTACTCACTGTGTGCTATGACTGCATTACTCACTGTGTGCTATGACTGCATTACTCACTGTGTGCTATGACTGCATTACTCACTGTGTGCTATGACTGCATTACTCACTGTGTACTATGACTGCATTACTCACTGTGTGCTATGACTGCATTACTCACTACTATGACTGCATTACTCACTACTATGACTGCATTACTCACTACTATGACTGCATTACTCACTACTATGACTGTATTACTCACTACTATGACTGTATTACTCACTACTATGACTGTATTACTCACTACTATGACTGCATTACTCACTACTATGACTGCATTACTCACTACTATGACTGCATTACTCACTACTATGACTGCATTACTCACTACTATGACTGTATTACTCACTACTATGACTGTATTACTCACTACTATGACTGTATTACTCACTACTATGACTGCATTATTACTCACTACTATGACTGCATTACTCACTACTATGACTGCATTACTCACTATTGTATTACTCACTACTACTCACTACTATGACTGTATTACTCACTACTATGACTGCATTATTACTCTGCATTACTCACTACTATGACTGTATTACTATACTATGACTGTATTACTCACTACTATGACTGTATTACTCACTACTATGACTGTATTACTCACTACTATGACTGTATTACTCACTACTATGACTGCATTACTCACTACTATGACTGCATTACTCACTACTATGACTGCATTACTCACTACTATGACTGTATTACTCACTACTATGACTGTATTACTCACTACTATGACTGTATTACTCACTACTATGACTGCATTACTCACTACTATGACTGCATTACTCACTACTATGACTGTATTACTCACTACTATGACTGTATTACTCACTACTATGACTGCATTACTCACTACTCACTACTATGACTGTATTACTCACTTCTATGACTGCATTACTCACTACTATGACTGCATTACTCACTACTATGACTGCATTACTCACTACTATGACTGCATTACTCACTACTATGACTGTATTACTCACTACTATGACTGTATTACTCACTACTATGACTGCATTACTCACTACTATGACTGCATTACTCACTACTATGACTGCATTACTCACTACTATGACTGCATTACTCACTACTATGACTGTATTACTCACTACTATGACTGTATTACTCACTACTATGACTGCATTACTCACTACTATGACTGCATTACTCACTACTATGACTGCTCATTACTCACTACTATGACTGCATTACTCACTACTATGACTGCATTACTCACTACTATGACTGCATTACTCACTACTATGACTGTATTACTCACTACTATGACTGTATTACTCACTACTATGACTGTATTACTCACTACTATGACTGCATTACTCACTACTATGACTGCATTACTCACTACTATGACTGCATTACTCACTACTATGACTGCATTACTCACTACTATGACTGTATTACTCACTACTATGACTGTATTACTCACTACTATGACTGCATTACTCACTACTATGACTGCATTACTCACTACTATGACTGCATTACTCACTACTATGACTGCATTACTCACTACTATGACTGCATTACTCACTACTATGACTGTATTACTCACTACTATGACTGTATTACTCACTACTATGACTGTATTACTCACTACTATGACTGCATTACTCACTACTATGACTGCATTACTCACTACTATGACTGCATTACTCACTACTATGACTGCATTACTCACTACTATGACTGCATTACTCACTACTATGACTGCTATGACTGCATTACTCACTACTATGACTGTATTACTCACTACTATGACTGCATTACTCACTACTATGACTGTATTACTCACTACTATGACTGTATTACTATGACTGCATTACTCACTACTATGACTGCATTACTCACTACTATGACTGCATTACTCACTACTATGACTGTATTACTATTACTCACTACTATGACTGTATTACTCACTACTATGACTGTATTACTCACTACTATGACTGCATTACTCACTACTATGACTGCATTACTCACTACTATGACTGCATTACTCACTACTATGACTGCATTACTCACTACTATGACTGCATTACTCACTACTATGACTGTATTACTCACTACTATGACTGTATTACTCACTACTATGACTGTATTACTCACTACTATGACTGCATTACTCACTACTATGACTGTTACTCACTACTGTATTACTCACTACTATGACTGTATTACTCACTACTATGACTGCATTACTCACTACTATGACTGCTCACTACTATGACTGTATTACTCACTACTATGACTGTATTACTCACTACTATGACTGCATTACTCACTACTATGACTGCATTACTCACTACTATGACTGCATTACTCACTACTATGACTGTATTACTCACTACTATGACTGCATTACTCACTACTATGACTGTATTACTCACTACTATGACTGCATTACTCACTACTATGACTGCATTACTCACTACTATGACTGCATTACTCACTACTATGACTGTATTACTCACTACTATGACTGTATTACTCACTACTATGACTGCATTACTCACTACTATGACTGTATTACTCACTACTATGACTGTATTACTCACTACTATGACTGCATTACTCACTACTATGACTGCATTACTCACTACTATGACTGCATTACTCACTACTATGACTGCATTACTCACTACTATGACTGCATTACTCACTACTATGACTGCATTACTCACTACTATGACTGCATTACTCACTACTATGACTGCATTACTCACTACTATGACTGTATTACTCACTACTATGACTGCATTACTCACTACTATGACTGCATTACTCACTACTATGACTGCATTACTCACTACTATGACTGTATTACTCACTACTATGACTGCATTACTCACTACTATGACTGCATTACTCACTACTATGACTGCATTACTCACTACTATGACTGCATTACTCACTACTATGACTGCATTACTCACTACTATGACTGCATTACTCACTACTATGACTGTATTACTCACTACTATGACTGCATTACTCACTACTATGACTGCATTACTCACTACTATGACTGCATTACTCACTACTATGACTGCATTACTCACTACTATGACTGCATTACTCACTACTATGACTGCATTACTCACTACTATGACTGCATTACTCACTACTATGACTGCATTACTCACTACTATGACTGTATTACTCACTACTATGACTGCATTACTCACTGCTATGACTGCATTACTCACTACTATGACTGCATTACTCACTACTATGACTGCATTACTCACTACTATGACTGCATTACTCACTACTATGACTGCATTACTCACTGCTATGACTGCATTACTCACTATGACTGCATTACTCACTACTATGACTGCATTACTCACTACTATGACTGCATTACTCACTGCTATGACTGCATTACTCACTACTATGACTGTATTACTCACTACTATGACTGCATTACTCACTGCTATGACTGCATTACTCACTACTATGACTGCATTACTCACTACTATGACTGCATTACTCACTGCTATGACTGCATATTACTCATTATGACTGCACTCACTACTATGACTGCTCACTTATGACTCATTACTCACTACTATGACTGTATTACTCACTATGACTATGACTGCATTACTCACTACTATGACTGCATTACTCACTACTATGACTGCATTACTCACTACTATGACTTTATTACTCACTACTATGACTGCATTACTCACTACTATGACTGCATTACTCACTACTATGACTGCATTACTCACTACTATGACTGCATTACTCACTACTATGACTGCATTACTCACTACTATGACTGCATTACTCACTACTATGACTGCATTACTCACTACTATGACTGTATTACTCACTACTATGACTGTATTACTCACTACTATGACTGCATTACTCACTACTATGACTGTATTACTCACTACTATGACTGCATTACTCACTACTATGACTGTATTACTCACTACTATGACTGCATTACTCACTACTATGACTGCATTACTCACTACTATGACTGCATTACTCACTACTATGACTGTATTACTCACTACTATGACTGCATTACTCACTACTATGACTGTATTACTCACTACTATGACTGCATTACTCACTACTATGACTGCATTACTCACTACTATGACTGCATTACTCACTACTATGACTGTTATCACTACTCACTACTATGACTGCATTACTCACTACTATGACTGCATTACTCACTACTATGACTGCATTACTCACTACTATGACTGCATTACTCACTACTATGACTGCATTACTCACTACTATGACTGTATTACTCACTACTATGACTGCATTACTCACTACTATGACTGTATTACTCACTACTATGACTGCATTACTCACTACTATGACTGCATTACTCACTACTATGACTGTATTACTCACTACTATGACTGCATTACTCACTACTATGACTGTATTACTCACTACTATGACTGTATTACTCACTACTATGACTGCATTACTCACTACTATGACTGCATTACTCACTACTATGACTGTATTACTCACTACTATGACTGTATTACTCACTACTATGACTGTATTACTCACTACTATGACTGCATTACTCACTACTATGACTGTATTACTCACTACTATGACTGCATTACTCACTACTATGACTGCATTACTCACTACTATGACTGTATTACTCACTACTATGACTGTATTACTCACTACTATGACTGCATTACTCACTACTATGACTGTATTACTCACTACTATGACTGTATTACTCACTACTATGACTGCATTACTCACTACTATGACTGCATTACTCACTACTATGACTGTATTACTCACTACTATGACTGCATTACTCACTACTATGACTGTATTACTCACTACTATGACTGTATTACTCACTACTATGACTGCATTACTCACTACTATGACTGCATTACTCACTACTATGACTGTATTACTCACTACTATGACTGTATTACTCACTACTATGACTGCATTACTCACTACTATGACTGTATTACTCACTACTATGACTGTATTACTCACTACTATGACTGCATTACTCACTACTATGACTGCATTACTCACTACTATGACTGTATTACTCACTACTATGACTGTATTACTCACTACTATGACTGCATTACTCACTACTATGACTGTATTACTCACTACTATGACTGTATTACTCACTACTATGACTGTATTACTCACTACTATGACTGCATTACTCACTACTATGACTGTATTACTCACTACTATGACTGCATTACTCACTACTATGACTGCATTACTCACTACTATGACTGCATTACTCACTACTATGACTGTATTACTCACTACTATGACTGCATTACTCACTACTATGACATTACTCACTACTATGACTGTATTACTCACTACTATGACTGTATTACTCACTACTATGACTGCATTACTCACTACTATGACTATTACTCACTACTATGACTGTATTACTCACTACTATGACTGTATTACTCACTACTATGACTGCATTACTCACTACTATGACTGTATTACTCACTACTATGACTGTATTACTCACTACTATGACTGTATTACTCACTACTATGACTGCATTACTCACTACTATGACTGCATTACTCACTACTATGACTGTATTACTCACTACTATGACTGTATTACTCACTACTATGACTGCATTACTCACTACTATGACTATTACTCACTACTATGACTGTATTACTCACTACTATGACTGCATTACTCACTACTATGACTGCATTACTCACTACTATGACTGTATTACTCACTACTATGACTGTATTACTCACTACTATGACTGCATTACTCACTACTATGACTGTATTACTCACTACTATGACTGTATTACTCACTACTATGACTGTATTACTCACTACTATGACTGCATTACTCACTACTATGACTGCATTACTCACTACTATGACTGTATTACTCACTACTATGACTGTATTACTCACTACTATGACTGCATTACTCACTACTATGACTGTATTACTCACTACTATGACTGTATTACTCACTACTATGACTGTATTACTCACTACTATGACTGCATTACTCACTACTATGACTGCATTACTCACTACTATGACTGTATTACTCACTACTATGACTGTATTACTCACTACTATGACTGCATTACTCACTACTATGACTGCATTACTCACTACTATGACTGCATTACTCACTACTATGACTGTATTACTCACTACTATGACTGTATTACTCACTACTATGACTGTATTACTCACTACTATGACTGCATTACTCACTACTATGACTGCATTACTCACTACTATGACTGTATTACTCACTACTGTGACTGCATTACTCACTACTGTGACTGTATTACTCACTACTATGACTGCATTACTCACTACTATGACTGTATTACTCACTACTATGACTGCATTACTCACTACTATGACTGTATTACTCACTACTATGACTGTATTACTCACTACTATGACTGCATTACTCACTACTATGACTGTATTACTCACTACTATGACTGTATTACTCACTACTATGACTGTATTACTCACTACTATGACTGCATTACTCACTACTATGACTGCATTACTCACTACTATGACTGTATTACTCACTACTATGACTGTATTACTCACTACTATGACTGTATTACTCACTACTATGACTGTATTACTCACTACTATGACTGTATTACTCACTACTATGACTGCATTACTCACTACTATGACTGCATTACTCACTGCACTATGACTGTATTACTCATTATTACTCACTACTATGACTGCATTACTCACTACTATGACTGCATTACTCACTACTATGACTGTATTACTCACTACTGTGACTGCATTACTCACTACTGTGACTGTATTACTCACTACTATGACTGTATTACTCACTACTATGACTGCATTACTCACTACTATGACTGCATTACTCACTACTATGACTGTATTACTCACTACTATGACTGTATTACTCACTACTATGACTGCATTACTCACTACTATGACTGTATTACTCACTACTATGACTGTATTACTCACTACTATGACTGTATTACTCACTACTATGACTGCATTACTCACTACTATGACTGCATTACTCACTACTATGACTGTATTACTCACTACTATGACTGTATTACTCACTACTATGACTGCATTACTCACTACTATGACTGTATTACTCACTACTATGACTGTATTACTCACTACTATGACTGTATTACTCACTACTATGACTGCATTACTCACTACTATGACTGCATTACTCACTACTATGACTGTATTACTCACTACTATGACTGTATTACTCACTACTATGACTGCATTACTCACTACTATGACTGTATTACTCACTACTATGACTGTATTACTCACTACTATGACTGTATTACTCACTACTATGACTGCATTACTCACTACTATGACTGCATTACTCACTACTATGACTGTATTACTCACTACTATGACTGTATTACTCACTACTATGACTGCATTACTCACTACTATGACTGTATTACTCACTACTATGACTGTATTACTCACTACTATGACTGTATTACTCACTACTATGACTGCATTACTCACTACTATGACTGCATTACTCACTACTATGACTGTATTACTCACTACTATGACTGTATTACTCACTACTATGACTGCATTACTCACTACTATGACTATTACTCACTACTATGACTGTATTACTCACTACTATGACTGCATTACTCACTACTATGACTGCATTACTCACTACTATGACTGTATTACTCACTACTATGACTGCATTACTCACTACTATGACTGTATTACTCACTACTATGACTGTATTACTCACTACTATGACTGCATTACTCACTACTATGACTGCATTACTCACTACTATGACTGTATTACTCACTACTATGACTGTATTACTCACTACTATGACTGCATTACTCACTACTATGACTGTATTACTCACTACTATGACTGTATTACTCACTACTATGAATGTATTACTCACTACTATGACTGCATTACTCACTACTATGACTGCATTACTCACTACTATGACTGTATTACTCAGTCTTCTTTATTATTACATCTATGTTAAACATTATTTTTGTTACATTTCTCTTGTTGTATTAGTGGCAGGGAGGGTGGCAGGGAGGGTGGAAGGGAGGGAGGCAGGGAGGGTGGCAGGGAGGGTGGCAGGGAGGGTGGCAGGGAGGGTTGCAGGGAGGGTGGCAGAGAGGGTTGCAGGGAGGGTTGCAGGGAGGGTGGCAGGGAGGGAGGGTGGCAGGGAGGGTGGCAGGGAGGGAGGGTGGCAGGGAGGGTGGCAGGGAGGGTGGCAGGGAGGGAGGGTGGCAGGGAGGGTGGCAGGGAGGGTGGCAGGGAGGGAGGGTGGCAGGGAGGGTGGCTGGGAGGGTGGCAGGGAGGGTGGTAGGGAGGGTGGCAGTGAGGGTAGCAGGGAAAGTGGCAGGGAGGGAGGGTGGCAGGGAGGGTGGCAGGGAGGGTGGCAGGGGAGGGTGGCAGGGAGGGAGGGTGGCAGGGAGGGTGGCAGGGAGGGTGGCAGGGAGGGAGGGTGGCAGGGAGGGTGGCAGGGAGGGTGGCAGGGAGGGAGGGAGGGAGGGAGGGTGGCAGGGAGGGTGGCAGGGAGGGTGGCAGGGAGGGAGGGAGGGTGGCAGGGAGGGTGGCAGGGAGGGAGGGAGGGTGGCAGGGAGGGTGGCAGGGAGGGTGGCAGGGAGGGAGGGTGGCAGGGTGGCAGGGAGGGAGGGGAGGGAGGGAAGGGAGGGAGGGTGGCAGGGAGGGTGGCAGGGAGGGTGGCAGGGAGGGAGGGGAGGGAGGGAGGGAGGGAGAGAGACAGGGAGGCAGAGAGGGAGGGAGACAGGGAGGCAGGCAGGTAGGGAGAGAGGCAGGGAGGGAGAGAGAGAGGGAGGGAGGAAGGCAGGGAGGGAGGGAGGCAGGGAGGGAGGGAGGGAGGCACGCAGGGAGGCAGAGAGGGAGGGAGACAGGGAGGCAGGCAGGTAGGGAGGGAGAGAGGGAGGGAGAGAGGCAGGGAGGGAGAGAGGGAGGGTGGGTGGCAGGGAGGGAGGGAGGCAGCGAGGGAGGCAGAGAGGGAGAGAGGCAGGGAGGCAGAGAGGGAGGGAGACAGGGAGGCAGGCAGGTAGGGAGGGAGAGAGGCAGGGAGGGAGAGAGGGAGGGAGGAAGGCAGGGAGGGAGGGCGGCAGGGAGGGAGGCAGAGAGGGAGGCAGGCAGGGAGGCAGTGCGGGAGGGAGACAGGGAGGCAGGCAGGTAGGGAGGGAGTGAGGGAGGGAGAGAGGCAGGGAGGGAGAGAGGGAGGGAGGAAGGCAGGGAGGGAGGGAGGCAGGGAGGGAGGGATGCAGGGAGGCAGAAAGGGAGGCAGAGAAGGAGAGAGAGAGAGAGGGAAGGAGGCAATAAGGGAGATAGAAAGGGAGGGAGGGAGGCAGGGAGGGAAGCAGAGAGGGAGGGAGGCATGGAGGCAGAGAGGGAGGGAGACAGGGAGGCAGGCAGGCAGGGAGGGAGAGAGGGAGGGAGAGAGGGAGGGAGGGAGGGAGAGATGGAGGGAGACAGGGAGGCAGGCAGGCAGGGAGGGAGGGAGGGAGGCAGGGAGGGAGAGCGAGAAGGAGGGAGGCGGGGAGGGAGGGAGGGAGGCAGGCAGGCAGGGAGGGAGAGAGGGAGGCAGGCAGGCAGGGAGGGAGAGAGGGAGGCAGGGAGGGAGAGAGGGAGGGAGGCAGGGAGGGAGGGAGGCAGGCAGGCAGGCAGGCAGGCAGGCAGGCAGGGAGAGAGGGAGGAAGGCAGGGAGGCAGAGAGGGAGGGAGACAGGGAGGCAGGCAGGCAGGGAGGGAAAGAGGGAGGGAGGGAGGCAGAGAGGGAGGGAGGGAGGCAGGGAGGGAGACAGAGAGGGAGGGAGGCAGGGAGGCAGAGAGGGAGGGAGACAGGGAGGCAGGCAGGCAGGGAGGTAGAGAGGGAGGTAGAGAGGGAGGGAGACAGGGAGGAAGGAAGGCAGGCAGGGAGGGAGAGAAGGAGGGAGAGAGGCAGAGAGGGAGGGAGGGAGGGAGGGAGAGAGGGAGGCAGGGAGGGAGGAAGGGAGGCAGAGAGGGAGGGAGATAGGGAGGAAGGCAGGCAGGGAGGGAGAGAGGGAGGGAGGCAGGCAGGGAGGGAGGGAGACAGGGAGGAAGGCAGGCAGGGAGGGAGAGAGAGAGGGAGGGAGGGAGGGAGGGAGAGAGGGAGGGAGGGAGGGAGAGAGGGAGGGAGGCAGGGAGGCAGGGAGGGAGGCAGGGAGGGAGGCAGGGAGGGAGAAAGGGAGGGAGAAAGGGAGGGAGGCAGGGAGGGAGGCAGGGAGAGAGGCAGGGAGGGAAGAAGAAAGGAAAGGGTGTAGAGGGAGGCTACTAGTAGAGATGAATATTGCGCTATAAGAGGTTAGAATAATGGGTTTACCTACTAGTCTCATGTACCTCCTAGTCTCATGTACCTCCTAGTCTCATGTACCTCCTAGTCTCATGTACCTCCTAGTCTCGTGTACCTCCTAGTCTCATGTACCTCCTAGTCTCGTGTACCTCCTAGTCTCATGTACCTCCTAGTCTCGTGTACCTCCTAGTCTCATGTACCTCCTAGTCTCGTGTACCTCCTAGTCTCATGTACCTCCTAGTCTCGTGTACCTCCTAGTCTCATGTACCTCCTAGTCTCGTGTACCTTCTAGTCTCATGTACCTCCTAGTCTCGTGTACCTCCTAGTCTCATGTACCTCCTAGTTTCGTGTACCTCCTAGTCTCATGTACCTCCTAGTCTTGTGTACCTCCTAATCTCGTGTGCCTCCTAGTCTCGTGTACCTCATAGTTTCGTGTACCGCATAGTCTCGTGTACCGCATAGTCTCGTGTACCGCATAGTCTCGTGTACCGCATAGTCTCGTGTACCGCATAGTCTCGTGTACCTCCTAGTCTCGTGTACCTTCTAGTCTCGTGTACCTTCTAGTCTCGTGTACCTTCTAGTCTCGTGTACCTTCTAGTCTCGTGTACCTTCTAGTCTCGTGTACCTTCTAGTCTCGTGTACCTTCTAGTCTCGTGTACCTTCTAGTCTCGTGTACCTTCTAGTCCAGTGTACCTATTATTTTCTTGTACCTTCTAGTTTCGTGTACCTTCTACTGTCGTGTACTTTCTAGTTTCGTGTACCTTCTAGTCTCGTGTACCTTCTAGTCTCGTGTACCTTCTAGTCTCGTGTACCTTCTAGTCTCGTGTACCTTCTAGTCTCGTGTACCTTCTAGTCTCGTGTACCTTCTAGTCTCGTGTACCTTCTAGTCTCGTGTACCTTCTAGTCTCGTGTACCTTCTAGTCTCGTGTACCTTCTAGTCTCGTGTACCTTCTAGTCTCGTGTACCTTCTAGTCTCGTGTACCTTCTAGTCCAGTGTACCTATTATTTTCTTGTACCTTCTAGTTTCGTGTACCTTCTACTGTCGTGTACTTTCTAGTTTCGTGTACCTTCTAGTCTCGTGTACCTTCTAATCTGGTGTACCTTCTAGTCTGGTGTACCTTCTAGTCTGCTGAAGTCTCCCAGGTCACTGTGAAGTCTTCCAGGTCACTGTACTGAAGCCTCCCAGGTCACTGTACTGAAGTCTCCCAGGTCACTCTGCTGAAGTCTCCCAGGTCACTGTGCTGAAGTCTCCCAGGTCACTGCTGAAGTCTCCCAGGTCACTGTGCTGAAGTATCCCAGGTCACTGCTGAAGTCTCACAGGTCACTGTGCTGAAGTCCTGCAGGTCATTATGCTGAAGTCTCCCAGGTTACTGTGCTTAAGTCCTGCAGGTCACTGTGCTGAAGTCTCCCAGGTCACTGTGCTGAAGTCCTGCAGGTCACTGTGCTGAAGTCTCCCAGGTCACTGTGCTGAAGTCTGCCAGGTCACTGCTGAAATCTTGCAGGTCACTGTGCTGAAGTCCTGCAGGTCACTGTGCTGAAGTCCTGCAGGTCACTGTGCTGAAGTCCTGCAGGACACTGTGCTGAAGTCTTGCAGATCACTGTGCTGAAGTCTCCCAGGTCACTGTCCTGAAGTTCTGCAGGTCACTGTGCTGAAGTCCTGCAGGTCACTGTGCTGAAGTCTTGCAGGTCACTGTGCTGAAGTCTCCCAGGTCACTGTGCTGAAGTCCTGCAGGTCACTGCGCTGAAATCTTGCAGGTCACTGTGCTGAAGTCCTGCAGGTCACTGTGCTGAAGTCTTACAGGTCACTGTGCTGAAGTCCTGCAGGTCACTGTGCTGAAGTCCTGCAGGTCACTGTGCTGAAGTCTTACAGGTCACTGTGCTGATATCTTGCAAGTCACTGTGCTGAAGTCCTGCAGGTCACTGTGTTGATATCTTGCAGGTCACTGTGCTGAAGTCCTGCAGGTCACTGTGCTGAAGTCCTGCAGGTCACTGTACTGAAGTCCTGCAGGTCACTGTGCTGAAGTCTCCCAGGTCACTGTGCTGAAGTCCTGCAGATCACTTTTCTGAAGTCTCCCAGGCCACTGTGCTGAAGTCCTGCATGTCAGTGTGCTGAAGTCTCCCAGGTCACTGTGCTGAAGTCCTACAGGTCACTGTGCTGAAGTCCTGAAGGTCATTGTGCTGAAGTCCTGCAGGTCACTGTGCTGAAGTCTCCCAGGTCACTGTACTGAAGTCTCCCAGATCACTGTGCTGAAGTCCTGCAGGTCACTGTGCTGAAGTCCTGCAGGTCACTGTGCTGAAATCTTGCAGGTCACTGTGCTGAAGTCCTGCAGGTCACTGTGCTGAAGTCTTGCAGGTCACTGTGCTGAAGCTTCCCAGGTCACTGTGCTGAAGTTTCCTAGGTCACTGTGCTAAAGTCTTGCTGGTCACTGTGCTGATGTCCTGCAGGTCACTGTGCTGAAGTTCTGCAGGTCACTGTGCTGAAGTCTTGCAGGTCACTGTGCTGAAGTCTCCCAGGCCACTGTGCTGAAGTCTCCCAGGTCATTGTGCTGAAGTTTCTCAGGTCACTTTGCTATTCCCAGGTCACTGTGCTAAAGTGTTGCTGGTCACTGTGCTGAAGTCCTGCAGGTCACTGTGCTGTAGTCTTGCAGGTCACTGTGTTGAAGTCTCCCAGGTCACTTTGCTGAAGTCCTGCAGGTCACTGTGCTGAAGTCCTGCAGGTCACTGTGCTGAAGTCCTGCAGGTCACTGTGCTGAAGTCCTGCAGGTCACTGTGCTGAAGTTCTGCAGGTCACTGTGCTGAAGTCCTGCAGGTCACTGTGCTGAAGTCCTGCAGGTCACTGTGCTGAAGTTCTGCAGGTCACTGTGCTGAAGTCCTGCAGGTCACTGTGCTGAAGTCCTGCAGGTCACTTTGCTGAAGTCCTGCAGGTCACTGTGCTGAAGTTCTGCAGGTCACTGTGCTGAAGTCCTGCAGGTCATACTAACATATTTCATTACCTGGGGCGTGTGCAAGATATTCAGTGTGATGGAACACATTCAGTGTGATATAACTATTATTCAGAATATTACAGCAACACACTGCGGGTGTTCCCACACCCGCAGTGTGTTGCTACACTTGTGTGTGTGTGTGTCCATAGTCACCTATTTGTGGTTGAAGGGGTGAAGTCATAGCTCCTGGCCCCGCCTCTTCACTGGTCGCTACTAGGTCCTCTCTCTCTCCCTGTTCCATGAGCTTTATCATACTTCATCTTAAATCTATGTATGGTTCCTGCCTCCACTACGTCACTTTCTAGACTATTCCACTTCCAGACAACTTTGTGACTAAAGAAATCCTTCCTAGCATATTTTTGGCTCATCTGAGTCTTCAGCTTCCAATTGTGACCCCTTGTTTCTGTGTCCCATCTCTGGAACACCCTGTCTCTGTCCACCTTGTCAATTCCTTACAATATTTTATATGTCGATATCATGTCTCCCCTGACCCTCCTGTCTTCCAGTGTCATCAGGCCGATTTCGCTTAACCTTTCTTCGTAGGACAATCCCCTTAACTCTGGAACTAGTCTTGTTGCAAACCTTTGCACTTTCTCTAGTTTCTTGTCGTGCTTGACCAGGTGTGGGTTCCAAACTGGTGTTGCATACTCCAGTATGGGCCTGACGCACACAGTGTACAGAGTCTTGAATGATTCCTTACTAAGATATCGGAACGCTATTCTCAGGTTTGCCAGGCGCCCATATGCTGCAGCAGTTACCTGGTTGATGTGCGCCTCAGGAGATGTGCTCGGTATTATACTCACCCCAAGAACCTTTTCCTGAGTGAGGTTTGCAGTCTTTGGTCACCTAGACTATACTCTGTCTGCAGTTTTCTTTGACCTTCCCCGATCTTCATGACTGCATTTGGCAGGGTTAAATTCAAAGAGCCACTTGCTGGACCTGGCACGCAGCCTGTCCAGGTCTCTTTGTAGTCCCACCTGATCCTCATCCAATTTAATTCTCCTCATTAACTTCACATCATCTGTAAAGAGGAACACTTCTGAATCTATCCCTTCCGTCATGTCATTCACATTTACCAAAAAAAGCACTGGTCCTAGGACTGACCCCGTTGGAACCCCGCTCGTCACAGGCGCCAACTCTGACACCTCGTCACGTGTGTGTGTGTGTGTGTGTGTGTGTGTGTGTGTGTGTGTGTGTGTGTGTGTGTGTGTGTGTGTGTATGTGTATGTGTATGTGTGTGTGTGTGTATGTGTATGTGTGTGTGTATGTGTATGTGTATGTGTGTGTGTGTGTGTGTGTGTGTGTGTGTGTGTGTGTCTGTGTTTGTGTGTGTGTACTCACCTATTTGTGGCTACAGGGGTCGAATGATAGCTCCTGGCCCAGCCTCATTACTAGTTGCTACTTGATCCACTCTCTCCCTGCTCCATGAGCTTTATCGTACCTCTTCTTAAGGCTATGTATGGATTCTGCCTCCACTACATCATTTTCCAGATAGTTTCACTTTCTGACACCTCTATGACTGAAGAAATACTTCCTGACATCTCTGTGACTCTTCTGAGTTTTCAACTTCCAGTTGTGTTCCCTTGTTGCTGTATACCATCTCTGAAACATGTCCACCCTGTTCACCTTGTCAATTAAACTCAGTATTTTATATGTCGTTATCATGTTCTCCTTGTCCCTCCTGTCCTCCAGTGTCGTTAGATTGATTTCCGTTAACCTCTCCTCATAGTGGAAACCCCTTAACTCCGGGACTAATTTTATAGCAAACCTTTGCACTCTCTCTAATTTCTTGGCTTGCTTGACCAGGTGTGGGTTCCATACTGGTGCTGCATACTCCAATATGGGCCTGACGTACACGGTGTACAGAGTCTTGAATGATACCTCGCTTAGGTGTCGAAATGCTATTCTTAGGTTTGCCAGGCGCCCATATGCTGCAGCAATTATTTAGTTGATGTGCGCCTCGGGAGATCTGCTCGGTATTATATTCACCCCAAGATCCTTTTCCTTGAGTGAGATTTGCAGTCTTTGGACCCCTAGAATGTACTCCTCTGTCTTCGATCTTCTTTGGCCTTCACCAGTCTTCATGACTTTGCTCTTGGTGGGGTTAAATTCCAGAAACCAGTTGTTGAACCAGCTTGCAGCCTATCTAGATCCCTTTGTAGTCCTACTTGATCCAACATCCACTTGAATTCTCCGCATTAGCTTCACATCGTCTGCAAACAAGGATACCTCTGAATATATCCCTTCCGTCATGTCATTCACGTATACCAGAAATAGCATTGGCAGTAGTCCGACTGATCCTTGCGGAACACCGCTCGTCACAGGCGCCCACGCTGACACCTCATCGCGTACCATCACTCGTTGTTTCCTTCCTGTCAGGTATTCTCTGATCAACTGCAGTGCCTTTCCTGTTATTCCTGTCTGCTCCTCTAGCTTTTGCCCTAATCTCTTGTGTGGAACTGTGTCGAAGTCCTTCTTACCCATCCCTCTCCCTCTCCTTTCTTACTTCTGTCACTTTGCCGTAAAACTCCAGTAGGTTTGTGACGCAGGATTTCTCTTCCCTGAAGTCGTGGTAGTTATCGTGTAGAAGCTCATTCCTTTCTAGGTATCCTACCACTCTTCTGATAAGCTTCTCTATGTGTGTGTGTTTACTCACCTATAAGTATTCTCCTATATGTGGTTTCAGGGGGTCGAATCACAGCTCCTGGCTCCGCCTCTTCGGTAATTGCTACTAGGTCCACTCTCTTCCGGTTCCAAGAGCCTTATCGTATCTCTTCTTAAACCTATGTTTGCATCTTGCCTTTACTACACCACTTCCCACATTGTTCCACTTCCTGACAACTCTAAGACTGATGAAATACTTCCTAACATCACTATGACGCATCTGAGTTTTCAACTTCCAGTCGTGACCCCTTGTTTCTGTAACTCATCTTTGAAACATTCCGTCCCTGTTCACCTTGTCAATTCCTCTCAGTATTTCATGCGTCGTTATCATCCCCCCCCCCCCGTCCCTTCCCGAGTCCTCCTGTCCTCCAGTGTCATCAGGTTGATTTCCCTTAGCCTCTTCTCATATTACAAACCCCTTAGCTCTGAGACAAATTGTATTGCAAACCTTTGCACGTGTTTGACCAAGTGTTAGTTCCATACTAGTGCTTTGTACTCAAATTTGGTCCTGACGTACTCGGTATACAGTGTCGTGAATGACTCCTTACTTACATGTTGTAACTGTATTCTGAAGTTTGCTATGTACCCATATGCTGCAGCAGTTATTTGGTTGATGTGCACCTCAGATGTGCTTGGCATGATACACCAAGATCCTTTTCCTTGAGTGAGGTTTGCAGCCTTTGACCCCCTAGCCTGTATTCTGTCTGCGGTCTTCTTTGTCCTTCCTCAAGCTTGATAACTTTGCAATTGGTGGGGTTAAACTCCTGGAGCCATTTGTCGACAAGGCTTGCAGATTGTCCAGATCCCCAGATTCATTGAAGTGCCTCTCCTGTTACTCTTGATTGCTTCTCTAATTTTTGTACCAGTCTCTTGTGCGGTATCGAGTCGAAAACCTTCTTTCAGCTGTAGAAAATGCATCCTACCCATCCCTCTCTTCCTGTCTTACTTCTGTTACTTTGTCGTAGAGCTCCATGTGTGTGTGTGTGTGTGTGTGTGTGTGTGTGTGTGTGTGTGTGTGTGTGTACTCACCTAATTGTACTCACCTAATTGTGGTTGCAGGGGTCGAGACTCAGCTCCTGGCCCCGCCTCTTCACTGATCGCTACTGGATCCTCTCTCTCTCTCTCTGCTTCCTGAGCTTTGTCATACCTCTTCTTAAAACTATGTATGGTTCCTGCCTCCACTACTTCACTTGCTAGGCTATTCCACTTGCTGACAACTCTTTGACTGAAGAAATACTTCCTAACGTCCCTGTGACTCGTCTGAGTCTTCAGCTTCCAGTTGTGACCCCTTGTCCCTGTGTCCCCTCTCTGGAACATCCTATCTCTGTCCACCTTGTCTATTCCCCGCAGTATCTTGTATGTCGTTATCATGTCTCCCCTGACCCTTCTGTCCTCGAGTGTCGTCAGTCCGATTTCCCTTAACCTTTCCTCGTACGACATTCCCTTGAGCCTTGTTGCAAACCTTTGTACTTCCTCTAACTTCTTGACGTGCTTGACCAGGTGTGGGTTCCAGACTGGTGCTGCATACTCCAGTATGGGCCTAACATACACAGTGTACAGTGTCTTGAACGATTCCTTATTAAGGTGCGTGTGTGTGTGTGTGTGTGTGTGTGTGTGTGTGCTCGCCCATATATACTCATAGCACCTGGCCCCGCCTCTTCACTGGTTGATACTAAGTCACTCTCTCCCTGCTCCATGATCTTTATCATACCTGTTCTTAAAGCTATGTATGGAATTTACCTCCACTACTTCACTCTCCAGATTATTCCACTTCCTGACAACTCTAAGGTTAAAGAAATACTTCCTGACATCCCTATGACTCATCTGGGTTTTCAGCTTTCAATTGTGGCCCTTTGTCCGTGTATCCCATCTCTGAAACATGTCCCCCCTATCCCGTCTATCATATAGTGTCATCAGGTTGAGTTCCCTTCATCTCTCCTCGTAAGACATACCCTACAGTTCCGGGACTAATCTTGTTGCAAACTTTTGCACTTTCTCCAGTTTCTTGACGTGTTTGACTAAGTGTGGGTTCCATACTGGTGCTGTATACTCCAGTATGGGCCTGACGTACACGGTGTACAATGTCGTGAATGATTCCTTACTCAGATGTCGAAATACTATTCTCAGGTTTGCCAAGCGCCTATATGCTGCAGCAGTTATTTGATTGCTGTATGCCTCAGGGGACATGTTCGTTATAATGCTTACCCCAAGATCCTTTTCTTTAAGTAACGTTTGCAGCCTTTGATCCCCTAATCTGCACTCCGTCTGCGGTCTTCTTTGTCCTTCCCCAATCTTCATGACTTTGCGCTTACCGGAGTTAATCTCCAGGAGCCATTTGGAAATAAATGGTATAAAATACCGACACAATGGCAATATAAACACAAATGCAGTATAATGTGATCCTTTATTGACTACGTTTCGCCCACACAGTGGGCTTTTTCAAGTCACAAACAGAACTACCTGGGGTGGAAGGAACGCGAGTATTTATAGTCCGGCTGAGGTCAGGTGAAGAATGCTGCATCTGATGATGTACCGAGTTGGGTTGTAGAGTCTAAAAACTTGGGTAGCTTGGAAAGGAGACTGGACAAGTTTGTGAGCAGACCTTCTACAGTGTTCTTATGTGGGATAGCGATGAAGAAGTTTCTTGGCAAGTGGTTCAGCTATGTTATAGAAGCCACTATTCTGGTTGAAGTTGTCGGATATAGAAATAAGTGATGATTCCAGGATTCTTCGGTATTGAGTGTTGTCTTCTGTGGCGATAAGTCTTGAGTTTCTGTAGTTTATCAAGTGGTTGTGTGAATTACGGTGTTGTACGCAGGCATTCCTTGTGTCGTCAGACCTGCTTGCGTATTGGTGTTCTGAAATACGTGTTTGGAGGTCCCTTGATGTTTCGCCCACGTATAACTTGTTGCAGTCATTACAAGGGATTATGTATACCCCTGCAGAGGATGGAGACTTGTCCTGCCTACTACTGGTGATGTCCTTGATGGTCGTGGTTGTGGAGGTAGATACTTGGAATGATGTTTTGGCAAAGATGTTGGAAACATGTTTGGCAATGGAGTTGGTGGGAAGGACTATGTATCTCTTCTCGGCAGTGTCTTCTCTGGGTGTGTTGAAGATGTTTAGTGCTCGCCGTCTGCAGTCTCTGATGAAGTGACGAGGATAGTGGAGTTTGGAAAATACTTGTTCAATTATAGTGCATTCTTCCTCAAGGAACTCGTTGCTGCAGATTCTGAGTGCACGCAGGAAGAAGCCTATAATTACACCACGTTTGGTTTTGGTGTCGTGGTGAGAGTAGAAGTGGAGAAGATCGTTTTGGTTGGTGGGTTTTCGATAGACTTTAAAACGAAGTTCGTGGTCAGCTTTGCAGAGTAGAACATCAAGGAAAGGAAGAGTGTTGTCGACCTCTTCTTCAAGTGTGAACTGGATTGAAGGCTCGACCTGGTTGAGCTTGTCTTGGAGAGCTTGAACGTTGAAGCGTTTAGGAGTTATGAGGAGAATGTCGTCAACATAACGGAGCCAGGTGACAGACGAAGGAATAATGGTGGAGAAACGTTCGGCTTCTAGATGTTCCATGTATAGGTTCGCCAGGACTGCACTGAGTGGCGAACCCATGGGTAGTCCAAAAGTCTGCTGAAAGAGGTGATTTTCAAAAGAGAAACACGTAAAGCCAACACATAGTTCAACCAGGTCGATGAAATCGCTGGCTGGAATGGGAAGATCAAGTGAATCGTCAATTTTCTTGCGCAAGAGATCGATGGCTTGTTTAGTAGGTACTTTAGTGAGGCCCATATCCTCGGGAATAGGCAGTGCTCCCCACCAGCTCTCAGGAATTCTCGCCAAACACCTCTCGAAACTCTTGGGCACTATCAGTCCAGCACATCTCAAACACTCAGGTGATCTTCTCAATCGCATTCGCAACATCAACATCAGGAACAAGAAACTTTCCAGCCTTGACGTGACTTCCCTATTCACTAAAGTACCTACTAAACAAGCCATCGATCTCTTGCGCAAGAAAATTGACGATTCACTTGATCTTCCCATTCCAGCCAGCGATTTCATCGACCTGGTTGAACTATGTGTTGGCTTTACGTGTTTCTCTTTTGAAAATCACCTCTTTCAGCAGACTTTTGGACTACCCATGGGTTCGCCACTCAGTGCAGTCCTGGCGAACCTATACACGGAACATCTAGAAGCCGAACGTTTCTCCACCATTATTCCTTCGTCTGTCACCTGGCTCCGTTATGTTGACGACATTCTCCTCATAACTCCTAAACGCTTCAACGTTCAAGCTCTCCAAGACAAGCTCAACCAGGTCGAGCCTTCAATCCAGTTCACACTTGAAGAAGAGGTCGACAACACTCTTCCTTTCCTTGATGTTCTACTCTGCAAAGCTGACCACGAACTTCGTTTTAAAGTCTATCGAAAACCCACCAACCAAAACGATCTTCTCCACTTCTACTCTCACCACGACACCAAAACCAAACGTGGTGTAATTATAGGCTTCTTCCTGCGTGCACTCAGAATCTGCAGCAACGAGTTCCTTGAGGAAGAATGCACTATAATTGAACAAGTATTTTCCAAACTCCACTATCCTCGTCACTTCATCAGAGACTGCAGACGGCGAGCACTAAACATCTTCAACACACCCAGAGAAGACACTGCCGAGAAGAGATACATAGTCCTTCCCACCAACTCCATTGCCAAACATGTTTCCAACATCTTTGCCAAAACATCATTCCAAGTATCTACCTCCACAACCACGACCATCAAGGACATCACCAGTAGTAGGCAGGACAAGTCTCCATCCTCTGCAGGGGTATACATAATCCCTTGTAATGACTGCAACAAGTTATACGTGGGCGAAACATCAAGGGACCTCCAAACACGTATTTCAGAACACCAATACGCAAGCAGGTCTGACGACACAAGGAATGCCTGCGTACAACACCGTAATTCACACAACCACTTGATAAACTACAGAAACTCAAGACTTATCGCCACAGAAGACAACACTCAATACCGAAGAATCCTGGAATCATCACTTATTTCTATATCCGACAACTTCAACCAGAATAGTGGCTTCTATAACATAGCTGAACCACTTGCCAAGAAACTTCTTCATCGCTATCCCACATAAGAACACTGTAGAAGGTCTGCTCACAAACTTGTCCAGTCTCCTTTCCAAGCTACCCAAGTTTTTAGACTCTACAACCCAACTCGGTACATCATCAGATGCAGCATTCTTCACCTGACCTCAGCCGGACTATAAATACTCGCGTTCCTTCCACCCCAGGTAGTTCTGTTTGTGACTTGAAAAAGCCCACTGTGTGGGCGAAACGTAGTCAATAAAGGATCACATTATACTGCATTTGTGTTTATATTGCCAGGAGCCATTTGTCGGACCATACTTGTAGTCTGTCCAGATCCCCTTGTAATCTTAACTGATCCTCGCCCACTTGTATTCTCTTCAACAGTTTCACATCATCAGCGAACAACGACACTTCTGAACTTATTCCTTCCACCATGTCATTCATGTATACAAGAAACAGCACTGGACCTAAGACTGACCCTTGTGGAACCCCACTCAACACATGCGCCCACTCTGACACTTCATCACGAACCAA
The DNA here is from genome assembly GCF_038502225.1 of Cherax quadricarinatus. NCBI lineage: Eukaryota > Metazoa > Arthropoda > Malacostraca > Decapoda > Parastacidae > Cherax > Cherax quadricarinatus. Next base: position 13,880,152 of record NC_091294.1, read on the forward strand.
CACTCGTTGTTTTCTTCTTGTCAGGTATTCCCTGATCCATTACAGTACTTTCTCTTCTATTCCTGCCTGCTCCTCTAATTTTTGCACCAGTCTCTTGTGTGGTACTGTGTTAAAAGCCTTCTTGCAGTCCAAAAAGATGCAATCTACCCATCGCTCTCTCTCCTGTCTTCTGTTACCTTATCGTAGAACTCAAGTAGATTTGTGACGCAGGATTTCCCATCTCTAAAAACATATTGATTGTCATGTATGAGCACAATCCTTTCACTGTGCTCCACCAGTCTTCTTCTGATAACCTCTTCCATAACTTTACATAATATTCAAGTCAGTGTTACTGGTCTGTAGTTTAATGCTGCCTGTCTGTCTCCTTTCTTAAAAACTGGAACTACATCATTTGCTGTCTTCCACGCCTCAGGCAATTGCCCAGTTTCGATAGATTAATTGAAGATTGCTGCAGCGGCAGCATTGTGTTAGTTACCATTTTGCCAAAGGCACTCCTCGATAAGACACTTGGGCTGTTCGGTGTATGTGTGTGTGGGGGGGTTACCTATTAATAGGTATAGTAGCAATTATGTTTGTGGTGTCTCGTCTTCAGTACTCTGTTCATAATATAATTTTAAAAAATTCCATCACTTACTAATTCCTCCTTTAATACATTCCACTGATTCAATGAAAAGCAGAGACGCCACGAGTACGCTAAGAAAGAACACAGTAAGTGTTAGGGGTCCAAGACTGTTCAACTGCCTCACAGCATACATAAGGGGGATTACCGATAGACCCCTGGCTGTCTTCAAGAAGGCACTGGACAGGCACTTACAGCCAGTACCTGACCAGCCAGGCTGTAGATCGTACGTTGGTTTACGTGCGGCCAACAGTAACAGCCTGGTTGATAAGACCCTGATCCCCCACGAGGCCTGGTCACAGACTGGGCCTCGGGGGCGTTGACCCCCGAAATCCTCTCCAGGTATACTCCAGATCAACTACTATTTTCCTCTCCAGTCTTTCACCGCTGTAACTGTCTTGTTATCGCTGCCTCCACGTATTAAATCTTCACTTATTCTTTGAGGTACTTCCAAGATTTTATATGTGGTTATTCTTTCTCCTTTTCTCCTGCTATCACCCAACACGGATGTCACCCAACACGGATGTCACCCAACACGGATGTCACCCAACACGGATGTCACCCAACACGGATGTCACCCAACACGGATGTCACCCAACATGCATGTCACCCAACACGGATGTCACCCAACACGGATGTCACCCAACACGGATGTCACCCAACATGGATATCACCCAACATGGATGTCACCCAACATGGATGTCACCCAACATGTATGTCACCCAACATGGATGTCACATAACATGGATGTCACCCAACATGAATGTCACCCAACATGGATGCCACCCAACACGGATGTCACTCAACACGGATGTAACCCAACATGGATGTCACCCAACACGGATGTCACCCAACATGGATGTCACCCAACATGGATGTCACCCAACACGGATGTCACCCAACACGGATGTCACCCAACATGGATGTCACCCAACATGGATGTCACTCAACACGGATGTCACCCAACATGGATATCACCCAACATGGATGTCACCCAACATGGATGTCACCCAACATGGATGTCACCCAACACGGATGTCACCCAACATGGATGTCACCCAACATGGATATCACCCAACATGGATGTCACCCAACATGGATGTCACCCAACATGGATGTCACCCAACATGGATGTCACCCAACATGGATGTCACCCAACATGAATGTCACCCAACATGGATGTCACCCAACATGGATGTCACCCAACACGGATGCCACCCAACATGGATGTCACCCAACATGGATGTCACCCAACACGGATGTCACTCAACACGGATGTAACCCAACATGGATGTCACCCAACACGGATGTCACCCAACATGGATGTCACCCAACATGGATGTCACCCAACACGGATGTCACCCAACACGGATGTCACCCAACATGGATGTCACCCAACATGGATGTCACCCAACACGGATGTCACCCAAGATGAATGTCACCCAACATGGATGTCACCCAACATGGATGTCACCCAACAGGGATGCCACCCAACATGGATGTCACCCAACATGGATGTCACATAACATGGATGTCACCCAACATGGATGTCACCCAACATGGATGTCACCCAACATGGATGTCACACAACATGGATGTCACCCAACATGGATGTCACCCAATATGGATGTCACCCAACATGGATGTCACCCAACATGGATGTCACCCAACATGGCTGTCATCTAACATGGATGTCACCCAACATGGATGTCACCCAACACGGATGTCACCTAACATGGATGTCACCTAACATGGATGTCACCCAACATGGATGTCACCTAACATGGATGTCACCCAACACGGATGTCACCCAACATGGATGTCACCTAACATGGATGTCACCCAACATGGATGTCACCCAACATGGATGTCACTCAACATGGATGTCATCCAACATTCATGTCACCCAATATGGATGTCACCCAACACGGATGTCACCCAACATGGATGTCATCCAACATTCATTTCACCCAATATGGGTGTCACCCAACTTGGATGTCACCCAACATGGATGTTGCCCAACATGGATGTCACCTAACATGTATGTCATCCAACATTCATTTCACCCAATATGGATGTCACCCAACATGGATGTCACCCAACATGGATGTTACCCAACATGGATGTCACCTAACATGGATGTTGCCCAACATGGATGTCACCTAACATGGATGTCACCCAACATGGATGTCACCCAACATGGATGTCACCCAACATGGATGTCACCCAACATGGATGTCACCCAACATGGATGTCACCCAACATGGATGTCACCCAACATGTATGTCACCCAACATGGATGTCACATAACATGGATGTCACCCAACATGAATGTTACTCAACATGGATGTCACCCAACATGGATGTCACCCAACATGTATGTCACCCAACATGGATGTCACCCAAAATGAATGTCACCCAACATGGATGTCACCCAACATGGATGTCACCCAACATGTATGTCACCCAACATGGATGTCACCCAACATGGATGCCACCCAACATGGATGTCACCCAACATGGATGTCACATAACATGGATGTCACCCAACATGGATGTCACCCAACATGGATGCCACCCAACATGGATGTCACCCAACATGGATGTCACATAACATGGATGTCACCCAAAATGGATGTCACCCAACATGGATGCCACCCAACATGGATGTCACCCAACATGGATGTCACATAACATGGATGTCACCCAACATGGATGTCACCCAACATGGATGTCACCCAACATGGATGTCACCCAACATGGATGTCACCCAACATGTATGTCACCCAACATGTATGTCACCCAACATGGATGTCACCCAACATGGATGCCACCCAACATGGATGTCACCAACATGGATGTCACATAACATGGATGTCACCCAACATGGATGTCACCCAACATGGATGTCACCCAACATGTTTGTCACCCAACATGGATGTCACCCAACATGGATGCCACCCAACATGGATGTCACCCAACATGGATGTCACATAACATGGATGTCACCCAACACGGATGTCACATAACATGGATATCACCCAACATGGATGTCACATAACATGGATATCACCCAACATGGATGTCACATAACATGGATGTCACCCAACATTGATATCATTAAAGTTCTCATCATAGATCAAACTGTTCAACTCTGGGAGTTATTATGTTGCTGTTCTCTGAACATTTTCTAACTTATCAATAAGTATGTTTGTGGTGTTACCGCCACACCGCCGCCGCCACACATTACACTTCCGCTCTAGTATATATAACATTTATCAACCATTTATTTAAAAGCTATTTAATAGTTGTCAGTTTATCACATGAGTTTCCCATAATTTCATTTACATGATCTACCGGTGAGTTTTTTTTTTTTTTTTTTTTAATAATAACTCCTAGATGCTTCGTCTATCTGGTACTTTCAATATTTTATCACGTGATATGATTTCGCTTCTTCCATTTCCATTACATGGCATTTATCTAAATTAAATTCCATCATTTATCTGTCACCTCCACGTGTTCAGTGTATCCAAATTATCTTCTAAATGTTTACAGTCATATTCGTTATTAATTTTACTTAAGATATTAGCATGTCTGCGAACACATATTTTTTTCTTTCCTTCTGGTCAATTATTTATATAAATTAGAAACATTATAGGGTCAAGACTGGATCCTTGTGGCACCCCGCTCGTGACACCTTCCCATGCAGACATTTTTCATTATATATAACTCTTCCCATTTTCCTCTTAAAAACTCTCTCATCCACTGTAATAATTTACCTTTATTTTCTCATATATTTTGCCGTCTCCAGTTTTCTTAAAGTCCAGGTCAATAAAGTCTGACTTTCTTTTCTTTCTTGAAGAATTTGCATAACTCTGTCATTATAAATTAACAAATTTGATATACATAAATGTGCAGACCAAAAACTAAATTGAATACCAGTTAGTATATTATTATCTAAGTCTTGAATCCACATTAATGGCTTTTCCCAGTAATTTTAAAGCACTTGTCAACGACTATAATTTAGAAGGTCTTCCATGTCACTTTTTTTTTTAATATAGTCACATTATACGTCATCTTTCATATATTTGCTAATTCATCTTCATAAAAAATTTCCAATTTGCATAACAACTTATGTGCACATTGTCCACACAAGTTGCTGTCATGTCTGGTCTTGTAACTTTCTTGTTATCAACATCTAGTAATAATTTCTTCTTCTTTAATTATTTCAGTTTCCTGTAATTCATCTATCTGGGATTAAAATCTGCTAAATGAAAAATAATTTCTTTTATGAACATTAACTGAAACTTTCTGTTCAATAATTAACACATTCCTTCCTCTATCTCAGTGATTTTTACCTTCATTTATTCTTCCTATTTTGTATTGAATATTTTGTTTACTTAAATAAAAAGTTTTAGTTCTACCTTGTTCTTGTTTATTTCGTTTCCGAAATATCTTTCTTCCTCTCTCCTTACATTTGTATAACATAATAAGGCAAATATCACGAAAGTCAGGAAATGACAGGGTGTATGAAAATTTTCAAGACAAGAGACAGAGTGCCACTGGTGGCACTATTCAAATTGCATGTGCTCTCTTGCTTGGAGTATTGCTCAGTGTTGATGGCTTCTTTCAGGGCAGGAGAGATATTAAAGCTGGAATGACAACAGAGATCATTTACGGCTCGCAGAGCCAATAAAACATTTAAATTACTGGGAATGTCTAAACTAAATATGTACTCACTGGAGTGGAATTTATTTACATGATATTATATAACTGGTAAGATCTTGAGGGTTTATCTTTCATATACCTTTGATGAGTTTCGGGTTTTTTTCTTTTTCTGGAGCCCTGCCTTGGGCCAAGCTCTCTTGGTGTTTGCCTGGTCAACCACACTGTTACTGCTGGTGGCCTGCTGACCCACTTATCCATCACAATGTTGATACAACGTTCTCTTATTGTGTTCACTGCACCCCTGCTTTTCATTAGGTTTCTTTTGCACTTCCTTCCATACCTCTCGCTCCAGTATGTTGTTATGGCAGTGTGTAGGTTTGGTACAAGGCCCTCCAATATCTTCTGGATATATATTGTCATGTGTCTCTCTCTCCTCCGCTCCAGTGAGTACATATTTAGGATTTTAAGCTGTTCCCATGAGATTAAATGTTTCATTGGCTCTATGCGAGCAGTAAATGATCTGTGATATATCTTGGGTCCCAAATCTGCACACAGCCATAAAAAACATATATTAGATATTGACTTCGAAGTGGTTTATTGTGCTCCTATAGCCATCCACTGGACGGTCGTGCAAGACCATATGGACACACAAAAGACCCTAAAAGGGTTAACAGGAATATGTCTGCAATTGACTTAAGCCGTTGCAAGCAAATTTAGGATATTTGCTTAATATGTCTGGCATCTTATTTTTATTAAGATACTTTGACATATCACATGGGTTATTATACTGTCCATTTCTGTATTCCTCAATAAGTGGACAATGAGGCACATAGTGCATTACAGCTGGAGGGTGAGATTTGGGACAAAGTGTAAAATAAAGCCCAGTAAAAAGTAAGGGAGCCGTGGGCACAATGAGAGAACATTGTATCAACATCCGTGGGCCCAAACTATTCAATACTACAGAAAATAGCAGAAACACTGCTGGAACAAGTGTAGAAGTCTTCAAGAGGAAACTGGACAAATACCTAAGCCAGATACCACATCAACTAGGCTGTGATGAATGTGAGGCAGAGGGCCGCCAGCAGGAACAGCTTGGTTGACCTGGCAGACATCAGACAAGCCTGGCCCATGGTCGGGCTGCGAAAGTAAGAAAACTCTCGAAACCCATTAAAGGTATGGTTATGGGGTACTGTAACGTGTTACACAGCTGTGGTCTGATTACTTCACCTCTCTCACAAGTCCTTCACTTAAGCACTTCCCCATTAATAAAATAATGATAATAGTAATAGTAATAAAATGATATTATCATTAATAATAATAATAATAATAATAATAATAATAATAATAATAATAATAATAATAATAATATAAATTGTCCAGGTCACTCGGATAAACTACATCATGACAATTTAATTTTCGTAATGACTGCAAAAGATGAAGATTGAACTGTGACGACAATGTAGCCGCCTGGGTACGATTCACTGCTGCCTATATTAACTACAACGCACTCTGGGCGGCGGGTGCACACTAATACAGCCCCGCTCACAAGGTGAGTGCACGGTAATCACTCAAGCAGTTTACTGAGAACCAATAAAGCATTACAAAGACTGTGACCTCTTAGGAACATAAGAAAGTAGGAGCACTGCAGAATGCCTACTGGCCCATGCTAGGCGGGTCCAAGTCACTTAAGGAGACAGAAAGAGAGCAAGAGACCTGATAAAATACACATAATAATAATCTTTATTTCTACAAGTACATGTACAGGAGAATACTGGAGGAAGTGTGTAACAGGCCCAGTGAAAAGCAGGGGCGCCGTGGGCACATTCGTGCTCCCATATTATTCGATCTGAAAGCAGATATAAACCCGCTACCAGCAGATATCAACCTGCTCCCAGCAGATACCAGAAATATTGCTGGAGCAAGTAGACCCCTCAAGGAAGGTTCCTTGATGTTGGTGAGGGGCTCTTGATTTAGGGAATTGGATCTGTGCTCCAGTTCCCCGAATTAAGCCTGAATGCCTTCCACATCCCCCCCCCAGGCGCTGTATAATCCTCCGGGTTTAGCGCTTCC
>NC_091294.1:13892508-13910008 GCF_038502225.1 Cherax quadricarinatus
CATCAATCACAGTACCTGAGTACTGCCAGTCATCAATCACAGTACCTGAGTGCTGCCAGTCATCAATCACAGTACCTGAGTGCTGCCAGTCATCAATCACAGTACCTGAGTACTGCCAGTCATCAATCACAGTACCTGAGTGCTGCTAGTCATCAATCACAGTACCTGAGTGCTGCCAGTCATCAATCACAGTACCTGAGTACTGCCAGTCATCAATCACAGTACCTGAGTACTGCCAGTCATCAATCACAGTACCTGAGTACTGCCAGTCATCAATCACAGTACCTGAGTAACAGCAACAACAACAACAAGAATAGCAACAACAAAATCAATATCAAAAACAGCGACAGTAACAATAATAACATCAATAACAACATTAGTAACAACAACAAGAACGACAACAATAACAACAGCTTTAGAAGTTTTAGATAAATGTTCACTACGTGATCTTGTTATTGCAACACTGGTAGTGACAACACTGGTAGTGACAACACTGGTAGTGGCAACACTGGTAGTGACAACACTGGTAGTGACAACACTGGTAGTGGCAACACTGGTAGTGACAACACTGGTAGTGACAACACTGGTAGTGACAACACTGGTAGTGGCAACACTGGTAGTGACAACACTGGTAGTGGCAACACTGGTAGTGACAACACTGGTAGTGGCAACACTGGTAGTGACAACACTGGTAGTGGCAACACTGGTAGTGACAACACTGGTAGTGGCAACACTGGTAGTGACAACACTGGTAGTGGCAACACTGGTAGTGACAACACTAGTAGTGGCAACACTGGTAGTGACAACACTGGTAGTGGCAACACTGGTAGTGACAACACTGGTAGTGACAACACTGGTAGTGGCAACACTGGTAGTGGCAACACTGGTAGTGACAACACTGGTAGTGACAACACTGGTAGTGGCAACACTGGTAGTGGCAACACTGGTAGTGGCAACACTGGTAGTGGCAACACTGGTAGTGGCAACACTGGTAGTGACAACACTGGTAGTGGCAACACTGGTAGTGGCAACACTGGTAGTGGCAACACTGGTAGTGACAACACTGGTAGTGGCAACACTGGTACACTGTGGTCTTGTTATTGCATCACTGGTAGTGACAACACTGGTACACTGTGATCTTGTTATTACATCACTGGTAGTGACAACACTGGTAGTGGCAACAATGGTAGTGACAACACTGGTAGTGGCAACACTGGTAGTGGCAACACTGGTAGTGACAACACTGGTAGTGGGAACACTGGTAGTGGCAACACTGGAAGTGACAACACTGGTAGTGGCAACACTGGTAGTGACAACAATGGTAATGGCAACACTGGTAGTGACAACACTGGTAGTGGCAACACTGGTACACTGTGGTCTTGTTATTGCATCACTGGTAGTGACTACACTGGTACACTGTGATCTTGTTATTACATCACTGGTAGTGGCAACACTGGTACACTGTGGTCTTGTTATTGCATCACTGGTAGTGACAACACTGGTACACTGTGGTCTTGTTATTGCATCACTGGTAGTGACAACACTGGCAGTGACAACACTGGTACACTGTGATCTTTTTATTACATCACTGGTAGTGACAACACTGGTAGTAGCAACACTGGTACTGTGGTCTTGTTATTACATCACTGGTAGTGACAACACTGGTACACTGTGGTCTTGTTATTGCATCACTGGTAGTGACAACACTGGTAGTGGCAACACTGGTACACTGTGATCTTGTTATTACATCACTGGTAGTGACAACACTGGTAGTGGCAACACTGGTACACTGTGGTCTTGTTATTGCATCACTGGTAGTGACAACACTGGTACACTGTGGTCTTGTTATTGCATCACTGGTAGTGACAACACTGGTACACTGTGATCTTGTTATTACATCACTGGTAGTGACAACACTGGTAGTGGCAACACTGGTACACTGTGGTCTTGTTATTGCATCACTGGTAGTGACAACACTGGTAGTGGCAACACTGGTACACTGTGGTCTTGTTATTGCATCACTGGTAGTGACAACATTGGTAGTGACAACACTGGTACACTGTGATCTTGTTATTACATCACTGGTAGTGACAACACTGGTAGTGGCAACACTGGTACACTGTGGTCTTGTTATTGCATCACTGGTAGTGACAACACTGGTAGTGACAACAGTGGTACACTGTGGTCTTGTTATTGCATCACTGGTAGTGACAACACTGGTAGTGGCAACACTGGTACACTGTGATCTTGTTATTCCATCACTGGTAGTGACAACACTGGTACACTGTGATCTTGTTATTGCATCACTGGTAGTGACAACACTGGTAGTGGCATCACTGGTACACTGTGATCTTGTTATTACATCACTGGTAGTGACAACACTGGTACACTGTGGTCTTGTTATTACATCACTGGTAGTGACAACACTGGTACACTGTGGTCTTGTTATTACATCGCTGGTAGTGACAACACTGGTACACTGTGATCTTGTTATTGCATCACTGGTAGTGACAACACTGGTACACTGTGATCTTGTTATTACATAACTGGTAGTGACAACACTGGTACACTGTGATCTTGTTATTACATCACTGGTAGTGACAACACTGGTACACTGTGATCTTGTTATTACATCACTGGTAGTGGCAACACTGGTACACTGTGATCTTGTTATTACATCACTGGTAGTGACAACACTGGTACACTGTGATCTTGTTATTACATCACTGGTAGTGACAACACTGGTACACTGTGATCTTGTTATTACATCACTGGTAGTGACAACACTGGTACACTGTGGTCTTTTTATTGCATCACTGGTAGTGACAACACTGGTACACTGTGGTCTTTTTATTGCATCACTGGTAGTGACAACACTGGTACACTGTGGTCTTGTTATTACATCAATTGTAGTGACAACACTGGTACACTGTGATCTTGTTATTACATCACTGGTAGTGACAACACTGGTACACTGTGGTCTTTTTATTGCATCACTGGTAGTGACAACACTCGTACACTGTGGTCTTTTTATTGCATCACTGGTAGTGTCAACACTGGTACAGTGTGGTCTTGTTATTACATCACTGGTAGTGACAACACTGGCACACTGTGATCTTGTTATTACATCACTGGTAGTGACAGCACTGGTACACTGTGATCTTGTTATTGCATCACTGGTAGTGACAGCACTGGTACACTGTGATCTTGTTATTGTATCACTGGTAGTGACAGCACTGGTAGTGGCAACACTGGTAGTGACAACACTGGTACACTGTGATCTTGTTATTACATCACTGGTAGTGACAACACTGGTACACTGTGATCTTGTTGTCGCATCACTGGTAGTGACAGCACTGGTACACTGTGATCTTGTTATTGCATCACTGGTAGTGACAGCACTGGTACACTGTGATCTTGTTATTACATCACTGGTAGTGACAACACTGGTACACTGTGATCTTGTTATTACATCACTGGTAGTGACAACACTGGTACACTGTGATCTTGTTATTACATCACTGGTAGTGACAACACTGGTACACTGTGGTCTTTTTATTGCATCACTGGTAGTGACAACACTGGTACACTGTGGTCTTTTTATTGCATCACTGGTAGTGACAACACTGGTACACTGTGGTCTTTTTATTGCATCACTGGTAGTGACAACACTGGTACACTGTGGTCTTTTTATTGCATCACTGGTAGTGACAACACTGGTACACTGTGGTCTTTTTATTGCATCACTGGTAGTGACAACACTGGTACACTGTGATCTTGTTATTACATCACTGGTAGTGACAACACTGGTACACTGTGATCTTGTTATTACATCACTGGTAGTGACAACACTGGTACACTGTGATCTTGTTATTACATCACTGGTAGTGACAACACTGGTACACTGTGGTCTTTTTATTGCATCACTGGTAGTGACAACACTGGTACACTGTGATCTTGTTATTGCATCACTGGTAGTGACAGCACTGGTACACTGTGATCTTGTTATTACATCAGTAATATTCACTCAAACCTCATCTTCGTTGTAAATAATGTGGATTCGTTGAGCTGCATTGCACTAGTGCAGGCCGTCTGTCCCTCCGATCGTCAGATGACGTACACTCGCAGTCACAGATGGTTGCAGACATTGTTGGCTGGTTATATGGTCAGTTGAACCACCGTGGTAAGCCTTCCAGTGCAATAGGACAGTTGCCGCCACGTCAGCTTACATCACAAGAAATTTTAGTTCACTGATGGTCCAGTTGCCTCCGGGAATACGAATGCGCTGAGCTGCCTCAGTATTTTCTTACAAAGATGTCATCATTATGCACTGGTATCCGTTATTTACAAAATCAGTGCATCTACAGAGTGCCATAATTTGTAAGTTATTTTGTAACTGCAAATTCTTGTTTACACTTCAAAATACCGTCATGGAAGTGGTCATTTTGAAGCCTTGTTGAGAATGTTGTGTCTGGCAGTTTGTGTTCACTGAAAGTTCTTCTCAGCTTCCCTCCAGTCGTATGTAAGGGAATTCCTCCACACTGGTGCTCTGTGATCTTGTTATTACGTTGAGATATAGACACTGGTGTTCTGTGATCTTGTTAATACGTTGAGATATAGACACTGGTGCTCTGTGATCTTGTTATTGAGTTGAGATATAGACATTGGTGCTCTGGGATCTTGTTATTACGTTGGGATATAGACACTGGTGCTCTGTGATCTTGTTATAACGTTGGGATATAGACATTGGTGATCTGTGATCGTGTTATTACGTTGGGATATAGACACTGGTGCTCTGTGATCTTGTTATAACGTTGGGATATAGACATTGGTGATCTGTGATCTTGTTATAACGTTGGGATATACACACTGGTGATCTGTGATCTTGTTATAACGTTGGGATATACACACTGGTGATCTGTGATCTTGTTATTACGTAGGGATATAGACACTGGTGATCTGTGATCTTGTTATTACGTAGGGATATAGACACTGATGATCTGTGATCTTGTTATAACGTTGGGATATAGACACTGGTGCTCTGTGATCTTGTTATAACGTTGGGATATAGACATTGGTGATCTGTGATCGTGTTATTACGTTGGGATATAGACACTGGTGCTCTGTGATCTTGTTATAACGTTGGGATATAGACATTGGTGATCTGTGATCTTGTTATAACGTTGGGATATACACACTGGTGATCTGTGATCTTGTTATAACGTTGGGATATACACACTGGTGATCTGTGATCTTGTTATTACGTAGGGATATAGACACTGGTGATCTGTGATCTTGTTATTACGTAGGGATATAGACACTGATGATCTGTGATCTTGTTATAACGTTGGGATATAGACACTGATGATCTGTGATCTTGTTATAACGTTGGGATATACACACTGGTGAACTGTGATCTTGTTATTACGTAGGGATATAGACACTGATGATCTGTGATCTTGTTGTTGGCGATTTAGAAGCTGGTGCTTTGTGATCCTGTTATTATGTCAGAGATATAGCTCTACACTGATGCCTTGTGATTTAAGTGATTGAGAGTCGTAAAGATTTTACATGGTCAGGAATACTGCAGTGAGAGAGACAGAGAAAGAGAGAGACAGAGAGAAAGAGGATGGGAGAGAGAGTGAAAGTATGTCTACTCATCTATATCTAGTTGCAGGGGTCGAGTCTTAGCTCTTGGCTCCGCTTCTCCACTTGCAATTTGCCACTTCACTTCTAGCTTCGTGTGGCCCTTTCATACCTGCTCTTAAAACTATGTATGGAAGCTGCTTTAACTGCTTCATCACTGAAGTCATTCCACTTCCCGACCACCCTGAGACTGAAGAAATACTTCCTGACATCCTTGTGGCTCATCTGTGTCTTTAACTTTCAGCTGTACCCACGAGTACCTGTTTACCACCTCTCAAACTACCTGTTCCTGTCCGCTCTATCAATTCCTCTGAGTATGCTGTATGTTATTACTTAGAGTATACCTGGAGGGTGTTCCGGAGGTCAACGCCTCCGCGACCCGGTCTATGATCAGGCCTCGCAGTGGATCAGGGCCTGATCAACCAGGCTGTTACTGCTGGTTGCACTCAAACGAATGTACGAACCACAGCCGACTGGTCAAGTACTGACTTTAGGTGCCTGTCCAGCTCCCTCTTGAAGACAGCCAGGGGTCTGTTTTGTAATCCCCCTTATGTATGCTGGTACATGTACGCAGTTGAACAGTCTTGGGCCCCTGATACTTATTATGTTATCTCTTAGTGTACTCATGGCGTCGCTGCTTTTCATTGCGGGATGTTGCACCGCCTGTCTAGTCTTTTGCTTTCGTAGGGAGTCATTTCCGTGTGCAGATTTGGGATTAGTCCCTCTAGGATTTTCCAAGTGTATATTATGATGTATCTTTCTCGCCTGCGTTCCAAGTAGTACAAGTCAGGGAGCTACAACCGTTCCCAGTATTTAGGTGCTTTATTGTATTTATACAAGTAGTGAAAGTTTTCTGGTTATTCTCCAGGTCTGTAATTTCGCCTACCTTGAAAAGGGCCGTTATTGTACAGCAGTATTCCAGCCTAGATTTGTGGTTTGTGGAGAATAATCACTGGGTTGGCATTCCTGGTTTTGAAGGTTCCCATTATCCATCCTATCATTTTATTAGCAGATGTGATAGATACATTGTTATGATGTTTGAAAGAGAGATTCTCTGACATTGTCTCTCCCAGGTCCTTCACGTAAGTTTTTCACTGTGTGTTGTTGGAATTTGTTTTATACTCCGATATAGTTTATATTTCTTCGAGTTTTCCATAGCGGAGTAATTGAAATTTGTCCTCAGTGAACTTCATATTGTTTTCTGAGGCCCATTTAAAGACTTGGTTAATGTCAGCTTGGAGATTTAGTGTCCTCATTAGATGGCACTGTCATGCAAATTTTGGTATCCAGCAAAGGAGAGCACGGCGCTCTGGCTTACATATCTGTCTATGCCAGATATGAGGATGAGGAACAAGGTGGGAGCGAGTACTGTACCTTGTGGAACAGAGCTTTTCACTGTAGCCGCCACTGACTTTACTCCGTTTACTATTACTCTTTGTGTTCTATTTACTAAGAAGTTATAGATCCATCTATCCATTTTTCCTGTTATTCTTTTATCGCGCATTTTGTGTGCTATTACAACATGATTGCATTTGTCGAAGGGTTTAGCAGTCTGTGTATACTACGTCCGTATTGTGTTTGTCCTCCATTACATCCAACATCATGTAATAGAGGTCCAGTAGTTGTGAGAGGAAGCAGTGATCTTTTCTAAACCCATGTTGCCTTGGGTTGTGCAATTGTTGGGCATCCAACTGGCTGGCGATCTTGCTTTTTAGAACACTTTCAAAGATTTTTATGATGTGGGACGTTAGTACTATCGGTCTGTAATTATTTGCAATTGCTTTAACGCCACCTTTGTGGAGTAAAAGGTGCTTCTTGCAGTTCATGATGAACACTGAGCTCCACGAGTCTGGGCCCGGGGCCGAGTGCACGGGCATGTCATTTATCGCTTTTTCAAAGTCCTGCGGTGTTAAATTATATCAGAAATTCTTGAATTAATCAAATTTTCAGTCTCGGTCATAAAAAATTCATTTAGATTGCCGACATTTAATCTGATTAACTGCTCACTAAAAGCTGTGTCATACCAGGACTTCAGTATCTCAATACTGGATGTGGTTTTTACCCTAGATTTAGCTTAGGAAAATAAATATTTTTTTTTTTTTTCAATTTCATTTATTTCTTTAAGTTCTTCATGTGTTTTCTGTACGATTCCTTAAGCTTTAGTTTAATGTTTTCTATTTATCTGGCCAGTGCCTCCTTCCATATTTCAGATACACTGGCCCCTTTGAGCAGCTCTGTGATTTTTCGTCTTCGCCTGTAGAGGGAGCGTCTCTCTTTTTTTTCTTGTATACATTTTCCCATCTTTTTTCTCAGGAAAATGCGCGTTGAGCAGACCTCAAGTGCCACAGAGTTAATTCTTTCTAGGCAAAGGTTCGGATCTGTGTTATTTAGGATATCTTTCCAGCTTTTTTCATTTAGGACATTCTTAAACCATACCCCCGGCCGGGATTGAACCCGCGGTCATAGAGTCTCAAAACCCCAGCCCGTCGCGTTAGCCACTAGACCAGCTAGCCACAATAAGATTCATCCAACTAGGTATATTTCTACACCATAGGAAAGTTAGCACAGGCACCTCTGTGACCACAAATGCAAGTTTTTACAGATGAATCTCCAGCTAGCGTGGCCGTGACGAACTCTAGCTCAAGTCCCTTCACTGCCGTCAACATGACTCAAGAAATCGTAATGACACGATTGCAAATAAACCATACCCCCGGCCGGGATTGAACCCGCGGTCATAGAGTCTCAAAACTCTAGCCCGTCGCGTTAGCCACTAGACCTGCTAGCCACAATAAGATTCATCCAACTAGGTATATTTCTACACCATGGGAAAGTTAGCACAGGCACCTCTGTGGCCACAAATGCAAGTTTTTACAGCCGTCATGTTGACGGCAGTGAAGGGACTTGAGCTAGAGTTCGTCACGGCCACGCTAGCTGGAGATTCGTCTGTAAAAACTTGCATTTGTGGTCACAGAGGTGCCTGTGCTAACTTTCCTATGGTGTAGAAATATACCTAGTTGGATGAATCTTATTGTGGCTAGCTGGTCTAGTGGCTAACGCGACGGGCTGGAGTTTTGAGACTCTATGACCGCGGGTTCAATCCCGGCCGGGGGTATGGTTTATTTGCAATCGTGTCATTACGATTTCTTGAGTCATTAGGACATTCTTAATTTGATCCAACTGTATGTTTCTGTTATTGAAGTTGAATTTGGTGAAGGCATCCTCATTACTGATCTCATTTTGCTGGTCAGGAGTCCTGTGCATACACATTTATACTTCGATTATATTGTGATGCTGTTATGTTTCCTACCAGATCATCATTATTAGGGAAGATGATGTCAAGTGTATTTTCCAATCATGTTGGCTCCACTATTTGCTGGCTTAAGGTGAATTTGTTGCAGATTTAATAGCTCACGTTTGTGAATTTTCCTCTGAGCTGCTTTCTGGAGTTATCTCTGCCGTAACATTATTTACTACATTCCTCCATTTTAGATGTCTTAAATTGAAGTCACGCAGACACGAGATATATTGGACTGGAGTTGGAAGATTTTCAAGACAACAGTCAATTTTCAAAAGCTCTTCCTTAAATTACATTATTTGTGGTGTTTAGTAATTATGAGCAAATGAGCGACTCTGACATACAGGCCAACCTCCCCTTGTTGCCTGTTCTTCCTGTCGTATCTCAGTAAGCTTTACCCTGGGATCCATATTTCGTTGTCAAAGTGATCCTTTGTGTGGGTTTCTGTGAAAGCCGTAAATATTGCATTTGACTCTGTGATCAGTTCACTGGTGAAAGGTATTCTGTTTTTGGTAGATGACTTTAGACCCTGTATATTTGCAAATGCAAATGTTGTCAGATTGTATATTTTCTCTGGCTCTTCTGTTTTCCAATTGGGTTAGATTTTTTCCATTAGCCTCTCCTTATAGCTCGTTCTCCTTACTTCTGTAACAAGTCTTGCTGCATATCTCAGCACTGTCTCCGGTTCCTTGACATACTTTCTCAGGTGTGGGTTCCATACTGGTACTGTAACTCCAAAACGGGCCTGAAATAGGTTGCATAAAGCGCCCAGAATGACTGTTGAGATTTCTGCAGGTCATTCTTAAGATTTGCCAGACAAGCATTGGTTGCAGAGGTTACTCGGTTAATGTGAACCTCTGGCTATGTACTAGGCACTGTGCTAACCCCTGGGTCTTTCTCTTTGAGAGAGACTTCACAAGCTTCAACAACTTATATACTGAAAAACAGAAGTAACTAAAAAAATTGTTTTTCAAATGGCCGGCCACGAGTTGCGAACATAAATATTTCAACTAAGTTGTTTAGTAGTTTGACTGTATATATATATATATATATATATATATATATATATATATATATATATATATATATATATATATATATATATATATATATATATATATATATATATACTTGATAGTTGGTAGACAGCAACCGCCCAGGGAGGTACTACCGTCCTGCCAAGTGAGTGTAAAACGAAAGCCTGTAATTGTTTTACATGATGGTAGGATTGCTGGTGTCCTTTTTTCTGTCTCATGAACATGCAAGATTTCAGGTACGTCTTGCTACTTCTACTTACACTTAGGTCACACTACACATACATGTACAAGCACATATATACACACCCCTCTGGGTTTTCTTCTATTTTCTTTCTAGTTCTTATTCTTGTTTATTTCCTCTTATCTCCATGGGGAAGTGGAACAGAATTCTTCCTCCGTAAGCCATGCGTGTTGTAAGAGGCGACTAAAATGCCGGGAGCAAGGGGCTAGTAACCTCTTCTCCTGTATATATTACTAAATGTAAAAGGAGAAACTTCCGTTTTTCCTTTTGGGCCACCCCGCCTCGGTGGGATACGGCCGGTGTGTTGAAAGAAAGAAGAAAGATATATATATATATATATATATATATATATATATATGTGTGTGTGTGTGTGTGTGTGTGTGTGTGTGTGTGTGTGTCGTGCCGAATAGGTAAAGCTTGCGATTTTGGCTTAAATAGCAACGCTCTTCTTGCCTAATAAGACAAACGAAAATTTATGTATGCAATAATTTTGTAAAAATCATTCTGAACCTAACGAAAAAAAATATATTTCATTGTGTTTGTTTATTATTAAATTATTGTAAACTTATCTAAAATATATTTAGATGGATTAGGCTAAATTAAATTGCACTTGTTATAATAAGGTTAGGCAAGTTTTCTAAGATTCTTTTGGTAAAAAATTATTATTTTGTACATTAAATGAATGAAAAAAATATATCTTTAAGCGTATAAGAGAAAATTTTAGAAAGGACTTAATTTTAAATGAGTTCTTGCTAATTGACCAGTTTTACATATTCGGCACGACATATATATATATATATATATATATATATATATATATATATATATATATATATATATATATATATATATATATATATATAATTTCAAGCGCTTTCGTGACTTCTCACATTATCAAGGAACTATAAAAAACAAAACATCAAAAGAAGGTATATAAAGAGTGAAGACTACACTTGACCATCACGTCACCACAACAAAGCTACACCTCACACACGCGTCACAACACCCGACTCTGTGAAACACACCTAACACTCTACCCAAGAATTAATATTTATTACTTGTTTAATGTGTCGTTAAATTATTCCCAAATTTTATTAATTATAAATGAATCCAATTTATATAAACCAAAGGAAATATTCATATTATTTTCAAAACTGCTTTTTATGAAACATAATTAAATTATATTCGTGTCGACCATGGACTTGCTTGATACAACTTTCTCAGACTTTTGAAACTCAACTGGATGGTTAAAATCTCTCACATGAATAAATAGAGCATTAGAATCTTGTCCAGTTCTAATGTTATATTTATGTTGTTTTAATGTTAGTTCGAGACTTTTACCAGTTTGACCGTAATAAACTTTATCAATATTTTACAAAGAATCTTTATGGGAAACGTTTCGCCGCACAGTGGCTTCATCAGTCCATACAAAGGAGAAACGTAAAGAACAGTGGGAGAATGAGGTAATCAGTCCCTCAACCTTGAGTCGATGTGGTCAGTCCATCAATCTTGAATAGAATACAGCACATGTGCGGAGAAGATACCCAAGAGTTGCACATGTGTCTAATTTATCAACGTGTCGGTTCTCTGAACCCAAGAGTTGCACATGTGTCTAATTTATCAACGTGTCGGTTCACTGAACCAATCATCTACAAGGAATCTTATAGACATATCTGTCAACATTTTGGGGGGAATTTTTTATCAAATTTTTTTATTGTATCAAGAGTTTTAAATACAACTTTGATATTAAAAGTCTTAAGAAGAGAAGGAATATCAACTAAGTTTTGATGGTAAGGGAGAACCAACATATTTTTAGTTTAATAAGACTGGTTGTCCCTTTTTGGATTGTAAAAAGTATTTCTGGCAATTTTAAAATATTTATCAATTACGTTTCTTGGGTATTTTAGATCATTAGGTATTTCATAAATTCTGGATATTTCTTCATCTATGAACTCTGGACTACAAATACGTAAAGCTCTCAAAAACATCGATGAGAAAACCAACAGTGAAGAATAATAGTGGACATAGGAACAGTTATTTGTAGGTTTTCTGTAAGTTTTAAATTTAAAATCATTGTTTCCCTTAATAATTAAAACATCTAGAAAAGACAATGAGTTATTTGCTTCGAACTCAACAGTAAAATTTAGCTAAGCTATTTAATTTAACAAGGAAATGGTTTATATCTACATTCTAGGCATAAGACACAAAATATCATCAGCATATTTAAACCACTTACCTTGTGTTAAGTAATCTTGTTTCAAAAAATCCCATGAATAAGTTACTAAGAACAGGTGAAAGAGGATTTCCCATTGCCATACCAAACTTCTGAGTATAAAACTCATCATTAAATGCAAACTTTGCATCAACAATACAAAGTTTTAATAAGTTTAAGGATAGTAGGAACTGGCAATGGTAAATCATAATTAATAAGTTCTTCATATAAGAAACTTAATAAATCATCACCTGGAACTTTTGTAAATAAGGAAGTAACATCAAAACTAACCATGTTAAAATCATTGAAGTCAGTCAAGGAGCTTAATTTATCAACTAAATCTATGTTGTTTTTAACATTAAAGTTAGAAATTTTGCCAACAATAGGGCTCAAAATGTCGACAAGCCATTTAGACAGTTTATACGCAACAGAACCTATGGAGCTAATAATTGGTCTAACTGGATTACCTGGTTTGTGCGTTTTTATTAATCCATACATATAGGGTAAAGATGGATTAGTGGAAGTAATTTTTTAATTAATTCATCTGTGTCTTTCAGTAGAAGTTTTATGGTTTTATTGAAATTGCTGTTGACGGTTTCTAAGGGATTCTAAGTTTAGAATAAAACAATAACAACAATAAAACAATAAAACTTCTACTGAAAGGCAGAGATGAATTAATTAAAAAAATTTACTTCCACTAATCCATCTTTACCTTACATGTATGGTATTAATAAAAACGCACAAACCAGGTAATCCAGTTAGACCAAATTGATACTGTTGGGACAAATTGATAATGTTGGCTTATGTCTCTTTACTTGCTGATCTTGTGCTCCTCCCTGTCGCCCTATACTGTGATAGATGTAGGTGTCAGCCAGTGTCGACACACAGGTATAGTCCCACGCTAATAGCTTGCCTTTCTTCCAAGGATAGATGGTGATCCCGTCGAGGCAGTTTGCTGTGTTGTGGGTAGTGTTGGCTGCTAGTGATCGAGGCTCTCTCGACTGGGCATCCAGCTGTAGCAAGGGTTCTCTTTATGATGTCGTTGACTTCATTGTGTCTTGCGTGCCAGCCCTTGGTTTTGGAACAGTTAAAACCATGTAGCCCATATTGGTCAGCTTGCGCATCGCCGCAAATACACGTATATTCCATGTGAATTGGGGCAGCAAGGCACAGAGCCACTGCAATACAGAGGATCTTAGGGTTGAGGCGTGTTCCCATTGCTGAAGAGGGAAATGTTTGGAGGAAGTCCCTGGAATGATGTGCACTCACAGCTTGGAGATGGGCAATCTCTCTGTTTGATGTTACAGCCCTAAGCATGTTGGCAAGCACCTTTTCAGCAATGGGGCCATCCCAACTTGACTGTTTGTAGGCCAGTGTTGCACTATGTTTGGGTGCTGGAGCAGCAAGTCTCCCATTCAGTGATGACACTGGCATAGGTAGGGTCCTGTATTCCTGCTGAGTCACTGAGGTTGTCTGGAAGAATTTGTTTTATTAACTCATTTGATGCTATGGAAGAGGATAGGAAAACTGGTAGGGCAATCTGGGAGGATCTTCGTACTCCCAGCCCCCCCCCAAGCTTTACTGGAAGTGAGGCTTGCAACCACTGTCCATCTTCGAGGGAAAGATTCAATACTCACTCTAGCATGGTCTTAAGGAAAGAGTCATATTCCTTGAGTTTTGGACTGCTGAAGGCTGGGGAGCATCTCAGGAAGTAGGTAAGTTTTGGGATTGACAGGCACCTGGTGAGTAGGTATAAGGCATCATGTGTATCGATGTCTTTCGTCCTGCCTTCCATCGTCCTGGGGTCTAAAATATTTTTTTCTAGGATCAGATCGATGGCACTGGACCAATGAGGAGCAGTAAGGAGAGTGCTGTTGGCTGGATCAATGGATCATGCTCCTGGTAAAACAGCACTAATATTCTGGATCATCTGTCGATTGGTAGAAACTATTTCACTTTTGGTGGGGTTTAAAGATAGGCCCAGGCTCTCTTCCATGTCTTTAACTTTTCTGATGTCCTCTAGGAGAGATTCTGTAGTACCAGCTAGGGTTCCATCATCCAAGAACCAGATATTGAGCTCAATGGAGAGCGCTTCTGTGACTTCCTTGATGACCAAACAGAATAGAAAGGGGGGCGAGGTCCCCCTGTTGCACACCCTCACACAAGTCAATTTCATGGCCCCCAAACAATAGTTCAGAAGTCACACTATAACACGATTCAATGAAGGGATAGAGGGAAGGGAAGTGTCTAGAAACTGCTTGGAGAGTAGCAGTATTCCTTCTGACTAAGTTGAAAGCGTTGGCAAAGTCCAATTTGATCAAGGCTTTTTCATCGGACATGTTGTTGATATATACTCGTGCTGCGTGGGCAGCTGCTTCACAGCCTTGTTGAACACCAAAACCGAGCTGAGTTGGTTTCAACAGTGAGGCAGCCTCTTGACTCACCATTCATACTGCAGCCTTGGCGACTAGGCACTGAAGGGTGTTGCCCACTGCAATGGGCCTGATTCCTCCATCCTTCTTCCGGAGGGCACACAATGAGGCACCAAAGAATAGAGTCTAATGACCTCTGGAACACAGCCAGCCAAGCACATATTGGAAAATTTGGTGAGTTCAGACAGCAACCTCTCTGAAACACAACCAAGTGTTGGACTGAGCGTTTGTTGTAAGTGTTGTGGCCTTTAACCGGTGAAACCTCCTGCTGAGCCCTGTGGAAATGATATAGCAGCTTTATGCACATCAGCATCCTGTAAGGTTAAATGTTCTTCACCTGCTGCAATATCAGGGAGGTCAGTGTTGGTACTGGGAGCCCTTAGTGGATGTTTGCCCTTCAGGGCTTGTGCCGTACTAACGTCCTTAGGAGAGATGGTATCCTCACTGGTTATAAGCCTCAGTGTTCCAATAGTATTACCCTCTTCTATTTTTTTTGCTAATTTGGGCTCTGATTTTTGAGGCGTCAGGTGTCATATTGTTGGCATTTGCCCGGTGGGTGTTTTTCGCCCTAGGGTGGAAGGAGACCAGGTTGTCATCTCTAGGGAATGTATTTATTGCCCTAATAACATATGTTGGTAGTGAATTGTCCCTCCTTAGTGGGAGAGCCAAACAGACATTACCAAACAGCAGTAGGTTGTGCCAGGATCCATTGTTTGCAGGAGCATCGTTAACTTTCTTCAACAGGTCAGCGAATTTGCTAGCAGCTTGAGGGTGAGCTACTTTGGGGATGTGTCAGCGTCCTGGTGGATGTTAATTTGATTGCAGATTTTAGGTCCTCTGTAGAGGTGAAGTCAGTGTAGCTGTCAGCTCTGTCTGTTGGGAGGGGCTGTTGGTTGTTCCCATTTGGAGCTCTCCTGGAGCCTAGATATCCACTGTGTGCATGGATGTTGTCAGATGAGGGATTGAGTGCACATTTCCTTTGGTACATCTGACAGATGCCTAGTGGATGAATTCCATGGCACTGGCTCTGTCGTGGAGATTACTGGGGACCCAGCACTTCTTGTGACATTGCTGACATTGTGGGGGTGGGAGGGCACCAGCTGTGAGGTAATGGGTGAAGGACAGCATGGATGCATGGGGGATGAGGGTGGGGGAATAGGGAGCATAGAGTAATTGGTGGGGTACTAAATGGCAACACCCTTGGTCAGGAAGTCAGTAGGCCTAGACCAGGATGTGAGGAGTGGATAGGAATAAGGGGCGAAGGGAGTGGTCCAATCTCCTCACTAAAGATGAACATCACTGACTAACTTTTGCTAATTGTTATTCGCTTATTATTCCATTTAAAAAAAACTTCGCCATTTGGCACACTAATCACCATGTTCTCACTGTTAACCGAGGTGTTCTTATGTTCAGCATCCAATGACAGAGTTGTGAGCGACCACTTCCCCCCCCCCAACCCCAGCCGACCACATAGGGTAAACAAACCTCCTCCACACCTCCGCTGGCAGGATCCCCTCCAGACGAACACTACTCCCCAACTCCCAACATGCACACAGCACTTTCACTGATACAGAAGCAACTGTCTGATGCAGAGGATTGTCATGATTCTGTAATCTCCGGTGGATCCTCACGATGATGTCCGCCGAAACTGGCCCACGTAAACCATGTTGGTTCTTGGTTTACACACAAAATGTATGGAACACCACAAACTGGCTCCCTCCCTCCACGCCGGCAGGCGTGTGTGTGTGTGTGTGCATATATATATATATATATATATATATATATATATATATATATATATATATATATATATATATATATATATATATATATATATTCAGTGGACCTTTGAATTTCATGATTAATCCGTTCCAGAGAGTCTGCCGACATTCAAAATTCACGATTTTCAAAACCATTTTCCCCATAAGAAATAATGTAAATCAAATTAATCCATTCCAGACACCCAAAGGTATTAAAAAAAATATTTTTTTTACATTAAATGTACATTTATCTACACAGAAAACAATGAGACATGAAAAATAAAACAATAATAACTTGACACTTACTTTTATTGAAGAGTTGTTGATGTGTGGAGGATGGAAGAGTTACTATTGTTTGGAAGGAGAATCTCCTTCCATAAAGACTTCAGGTACCAAGTCCTTTTCAAGGGTTACTTCCCTTCTTTGTTTGTTAATGCCACTAGGACCAGCTTGAGAGTCATTGGACCTCTGTCACTCAAAAAATTTTTCCAGAAAGGTCTGTTTCTTGAGTTTCTTTAAAATTTGCCTAAAATGAGAAAAGAAATTGTCATTGAACATGTCGCATACATGGCCTGCAACAGCTTTGTCAGGATGATATTCCTCCACAAACTGCACACGTCTCCCTAATCTCTGAAGAAAGCAACTTTTTTCCTCTCTCTTTGTCCTCATCTGAAGCAATTTCCTGAACTGTGGTCTGTTGCTGTTGCAGATTAAAGTCTAGCAGCTCTTCAGTGTTTAGCTCTTCATCGTGGTCCTCCACCAATTCTTCCACATCCTCACCACTAATTTGCAACCTCATGGACTTCCCAGTGCCACAATAGATTCCACAACTGGCATAGGGTCTTCAGGGTCAGCCTGAAACTCTTCAAAATCTTTG
>NC_091294.1:13917508-13997508 GCF_038502225.1 Cherax quadricarinatus
GCAGGGCAAGACACTGTGTGACACACACCAACCTGCTGCTAGCATACACCCAGCAGGGCGAGACACTGTGTGACACACACCAACCTGCTGCTAGCATACACCCAGCAGGGCGAGACACTGTGTGACACACACCAACCTGCTGCTAGCATACACCCAGCAGGGCGAGACACTGTGTGACACACACCAACCTGCTGCTAACATACACCCAGCAGGGCGAGACACTGAGACACACACCAACCTGCTCCTAGCATACACCCAGCTGGGCGAGACACTGAGACACACACCAACCTGCTGCTAGCATACACCCAGCAGGGCGAGACACTGAGACACACACCAGCCTGCTGCTAGCATACACCCAGCAGGGCGAGACACTGTGTGACACACACCAGCCTGCTGCTAGCATACACCCAGCAGGGCGAGACACTGTGTGACACACACCAACCTGCTGCTAGCATACACCCAGCAGGGCGAGACACTGTGTGACACACACCAACCTGCTGCTAGCATACACCCAGCAGGGCGAGACACTGTGTGACACACACCAGCCTGCTGCTAGCATACACCCAGCAGGGCGAGACACTGCGTGACACACACCAGCCTGCTGCTAGCATACACCCAGCAGGGCGAGACACTGTGTGACACACACCAACCTGCTGCTAGCATACATCCAGCAGGGCGAGACACTGTGTGACACACACCAGCCTGCTGCTAGCATACACCCAGCAGGGCGAGACACTGTGTGACACACACCAGCCTGCTGCTAGCATACACCCAGCAGGGCGAGACACTGTGTGACACACACCAGCCTGCTGCTAGCATACACCCAGCAGGGCGAGACACTGTGTGACACACACCAACCTGCTGCTAGCATACACCCAGCAGGGCGAGACACTGTGTGACACACACCAGCCTGCTGCTAGCATACACCCAGCAGGGCGAGACACTGTGTGACACACACCAACCTGCTGCTAGCATACTCCCAGGAGGGCGAGACACTGTGTGACACATACCAACCTGCTGCTAGCATACACCCAGGAGGGCGAGACACTGTGTGACACACACCAACCTGCTGCTAGCATACACCCAGCAGGGCGAGACACTGTGTGACACACACCAACCTGCTGCTAGCATACACCCAGCAGGACGAGACACATACCAACCTGCTGCAAGCATACGCCCAGCAGGGCGAGACACTGTGTGACACACACCAACCTGCTGCTAGCATACACCCAGCAGGGCGAGACACATACTAACCTGCTGCTAGCATACACCCAGCAGGGCGAGACATAAACCAACATGCTGCTAGCAGACACCCAGCAGGGCGAGACACTGAGATACACACCAACCTGCTCCTAGTATACACCCAGCAGGGCTAGACACACACCAACCTGCTGCTAGCATACACCCAGCAGGGCGAGACACTGAGACACACACCAACCTGCTCCCACACATAAGCAAGTTATGTCGTCTGGACAGCAATGGAGGCTCCTCCTGGAGTCTTCATTGTAACTAAGTCCGTAACTTTTATCTTGCATTCAAGTTTTTGTCATTAATCTAAATCAATTAATAACTTGGTATTCACTTTTTTTTTCCTTTAGTATTATGGTCATAATCACAACCTGATAATATTAACTCTAGTGACAACTCAACTCTGCAACACCAACTGCTGGAGATTTTGACAATTTTTGTTCTTTCATTCTTCACTGTATCACTCATTTATGACCTTATCACTGCACTGTTGCCATAACCCACCAGATATTTGCATTTATTTCTATTTGAGGTCACAGCCTTGACCCATCAAATATGTTTGTTTTGATTATTTGTGTCAACACTGCCGCCTGACCAGCTGCTTGCTACCCTCCCTCACACACCTCCCAGTAAAAACAACCGCATTCAAATTTAATTTGCAAATTTCTCGACATTATCACATTATTCACACTCTAGAAAGTTGTTACACTCTTGTAGGTACGTTCATTGATTCAATCACGTACGGTGACCGTTAAAATCTTAGGACAGCCACTAGAATGCTAAATCCTGGGAGCACTATTTAACGACACTGCCTCACGTGTGTATGTGTGGTCACTTATTTGTAAAAACCCATTTGTGGGTGCAGAGGTCGATTCATAGCTCCTGGCCCCGCCTCTTCACTGATCACTACTAGGTCACTCTCTCCCTACTCCATGAGCTTTATCAAACCTCGTCTTCAAGCTATGTATGGTTCCTCCCTCCACTACGTCACTTTCCAGACTGTTCAACTTCCTGACAACTCTGTGACTGAAGAAATACCTCCTAACATCCCCGTGATTCATAGGAGTCTTCAACTTCCAATTGTGACCCCTTGTTTCTGTGTCCCATCTCTAGAAAATCCTGTCTTTGCCACCTTCACAATTCCTCGCAGTATTTTATATGTCTCCCCTGACCTTCCTGTCCTCTAGTGTCGTCTGGCCGATTTCCCTTAACCTTTCTTCGTGCGACATTTCCCTTAGCTCCGGGACTAGTCTTGTTGCAAACCTTTGCACTTTCTCTAATTCCTTGACGTGCTTCACCACGTGTGGGTTTCAAACTGGTGCTGCATACTCCATTATGGGCCTGACGTACACAGTGTGCAGAGTCTTGAACGATTCCTTCCTGAGGTATCGGAACACTATTCTCAGGTTTGCCAGGCGCCCATGTGCTGCAGCAGTTATCTGGTTGATGTGTGCCTCAGGAGATTTGCTGGGTGTTATACTCACCGCAAGATTCTTTTCCTTGAGCGAGGTTTACAGTCTTTGACCTGCGGTCTTCTTTTCCCTTTCCCGATCTTCATGACTATGCATTTGGCGGGGTTAAACTCGAGGAGCCAGTTGTTGGACCAGGCCTCCAGCCTGTCCTGGTCTCTTTCTGTACTCACCAATTTGTGTTTGCAGGGATCGAGTCATAGCTCCTGGCCCTGCCTCTTCACTGATCGCTACTAGGTCCTCTCTCTCTCTCTCTCTCTCTCTCTCTCTCTCTGTGTGACTGAAGAAGTACTTCCTAACATCCCTGTGACTCGTCTGAGTCTTCAGCTTCCAGTTGTGACCACTTGTTTCTGTGTCCCCTCTCTGGAACATCCTGTCTCTGTCCACCTTGTCTATTTCACGCATTATTTTGTATGTTGTTATCATGTCTTCCCTGACCCTCCTGTCCTCCAGTGTCGTCAGTCCAATTTCCCTCAACCTTTCTTCGTAGGACATTCCCCTGAGCTCCGGAACTAGCCTTGTTGCAAACTTTTGTACTTCGTCTAATCTCTTGACGTGCTTGACCAGGTGTGGGTTCCAAACTGGTGCTGCATACTCCAATATGGGCCTGACGTACACGGTGTACAGTGTCTTGAACGATTCCTTACTAAGGTATCGGAACGCTATTCTCAGGTTTGCCAGGCGCCCATATGCTGCAGCAGTTATCTGGTTGATGTGTGCCTCCAGAGACGTGCTCGGTGTTATGGTCACCAAAAGATCTTTCTCCTTGAGTGAGGTTTGCAGCCTTTGTCCACCTAGCCTATACTCTGTCTGCGGTCTTCTTTGCCCTTCCCCAATCTTCGTGACTTTGCATTTGGCAGGGTTGAGAAGCCAGTTGCTCGACCACGTGTGCGTGTGTGTGTTAGTTATCATTTTGTCCTAGGTACATGTCGATTAGACACTAGGCCTGTTGTATATGAGTACGTGTGTATGTGTATGTGTGTGTGTTTGTGTGTGTGTGTGTGTGTGTGTGTGTGTGTGTGTGTGTGTGTGTGTGTGTGTGTGTGTGTGTGTGTCTGTCTGTCTGTCTGTGCGTGTGTGTGTGTGTGTGTGTGTGTGTGTGTGTGTGTGTGTGTGTGTGTGTGTGTGTGTGTGTGTGTGTGTGTGTGTGTAATATGGAGACTGAGTTTTGGTCACATTGTTACTAATGACTAATTTCAAGATGTGATGAATTCTTGTGTTGGTAACAGTGTGAGAGAGGTTGGGTAGTGAAGGTGGTAACAGTGTGAGAGAAGTTGGAGTGGT
Organism: Cherax quadricarinatus; assembly: GCF_038502225.1. Taxonomy (NCBI): domain Eukaryota; kingdom Metazoa; phylum Arthropoda; class Malacostraca; order Decapoda; family Parastacidae; genus Cherax; species Cherax quadricarinatus. The sequence goes on from NC_091294.1 coordinate 13,921,510, forward strand.
GAGGTTGGTAATAATTAGAGAAAGGGTGAGGTGGTGAGGTTGGTAACAGTGATAGAGAGGCTGGGATGGTGAGGTTGTTAACAGTGAGAGAGAGGTTGGGGTGGTGAGGTTGGTAACAGTGAAAGAGACGGTGGGGTGGTGATGTTGGTAACAGTGAAAGAGAGGTTGGGGTGGTGAGGTTGGTAACAGTGAGAGAGAGGTTGGGGTGGTGAGGTTGGTAAGTTTGAAATGACAAGAAGGTGAAGGTCTAAGGGGAGGTATGGGTTCTGGCATCACTGCAGGAGGTCGGAGAGGTATTACCAAGATGGGAGGTAAACCTTCACCACTGCTCTAAAGTGTGTAGAGCAGTGTATGCTGGTAACCATGTATAGTTGGGGTTTAGAGGAGTGGGCACCTTCTCTGGCAACACTGTAACAAGGGGTTCCAAGGGTGGGTGCTGGAGGTGGTAACACTGTTGGAGGAGGACAGCCATTGGTGGTTGTCTGACCAATCACGACGCAAATTGGCCGAGTGACTCATGCTCTGGAAAGTTGTGGAGAGAGAGAAAGAGCGAGAGAGAGAGAGAGAGAGAGAGAGAGAGAGAGAGAGAGAGAGAGAGAGAGAGAGAGAGAGAGAGAGAGAGAGAGAGAGAGAGAGTGACAGAGAGAGAAACAGAGACAGAGAGGCAGACAGAGAGACAGAGAGACAGAGTACTCACATACTGGTCTTGGGTTTACTTGTAATTTACCTGTGACCTGTTTCGAGAGTTTTTGTACTCAAGCTGCCCGGCCCAGGGCCTGACCCTCATGTCGGGTATCTGGTCAATTAGACTGTTTCTGTTGGCGTCCAATGGCCTCCCTAAATCTGGTAATGATCCAGTTTCCTCTTGAAGACTTCTACACTTCTTCCAGCAATATTTCTCTTATCTGCTGGTAGCCAGTTGATACCTGCTGGTAGCAAGTTGATATCTGCTGGTAGCAAGTTGATACCTGCTGGTAGCAAGTTGATACCTGCTGGTAGCAAGTTGATATCTGCTGGTAGCAAGTTGATACCTGCTGGTAGCAAGTTGATATCTGCTGGTAGCAAGTTGATACCTGCTGGTAGCAAGTTGATATCTGCTGGTAGCAAGTTGATACCTGCTGGTAGCAAGTTGATATCTGCTGGTAGCAAGTTGATATCTACTGGTAGCAAGTTGATATCTGCTGATAGCAAGTTGATATCTGCTGGTAGCAAGTTGATATCTGCTGGTAGCAAGTTGACACCTGCTGGTAGCAAGTTGATATCTGCTGGTAGCAAGTTGATACCTGCTGGTAGCAAGTTGATATCTGCTGGTAGCAAGTTGATATCTGCTGATAGCAAGTTGATATCTGCTGGTAGCAAGTTGATATCTGCTGGTAGCAGGTTGATATCTGCTGGTAGCAGGTTGATATCTGCTGGTAGCAAGTTGATATCTGCTGGTAGCAGGCTGATATCTGCTGGTAGGAAGTTGATATCTGCTGGTAGCAGGTTGATATCTGCTGGTAGCAAGTTGATATCTGCTGGTAGCAAGTTGATATCTGCTAGTAGCAAGTTGATATCTGCTGGTAGCAAGTTGATATCTGCTGGTAGCAAATTGATATCTGCTGGTAGCAAATTGATATCTGCTGGTAGCAAATTGATATATGCTGGTAGCAGGTTGATATCCGTGGGTAGCAGATTGATATCTGTTGGTAGCAGGTTGATATCTGTTGGTAGCAAGTTGATATCTGCTGGTAGCAGGTTGATATCTGTGAGTAGCAGATTGATATCTGTTGGTAGCAGGTTGATATCTGTTGGTAGCAGGTTGATATCTGCTGGTAGCAAGTTGATATCTGCTGGTAGCAAGTTGATATCTGCTGGTAGCAAGTTGATATCTGCTGGTAGCAAGTTGATATCTGCTGGTAGCAAGTTGATATCTGCTGGTAGCAAGTTGATATCTGCTGGTAGCAAGTTGATATCTGCTGGTAGCAGGTTGATATCTGTTGGTAGCAGGTTGATATCTGCTGGTAGCAGGTTGATATCTGTTGGTAGCAAGTTGATATCTGCTGGTAGCAAGTTGATATCTGCTGGTAGCAAGTTGATATCTGCTGGTAGGAGGTTGATATCTGCTGGTAGCAAGTTTATATCTGCTGGTAACAAGTTGATATCTGCTGGTAGGATGTTGATATCTGCTGGTAGCAAGTTGATATCTGTTGGTAGCAGGTTGATATCTGCTGGTAGCAAGTTGATATCTGCTGGTAGGAGGTTGATATCTGCTGGTATCAAGTTGATATCTGCTGGTAGCAAGTTGATATCTGCTGCTAGCAAGTTGATATCTGTTGGTAGCAGGTTGATATCTGTTGGTAGCAGGTTGATATCTGCTGGTAGCAAGTTGATATCTGCTGGTAGCAAGTTGATATCTGCTGGTAGGAGGATGATATCTGCTGGTAGCAAGTTCATATCTGCTGGTAGCAAGTTGATATCTGCTGGTAGCAAGTTGATATCTGCTGGTAGCAAGTTGATATCTGCTGGTAGCAGGTTGATATCTGTGGGTAGCAGATTGATATCTGTTGGTACCAGGTTGATATCTGTTGGTAGCAGGTTGATATCTGCTGGTAGCAAGTTGATATCTGCTGGTAGCAAGTTGATATCTGCTGGTAGCAAGTTGATATCTGCTGGTAGCAAGTTGATATCTGCTGGTAGCAAGTTGATATCTGCTGGTAGCAAGTTGATATATGCTGGTAGCAGGTTGATATCTGCTGGTAGCAAGTTGATATCTGCTGGTAGCAAGTTTATATCTGATAGTAGCAAGTTGATATCTGCTGGTAGCAAGTTGATATCTGCTGATAGCAAGTTGATATCTGCTGGTAGCAAGTTGATATCTACTGCTAGCAAGTTGATATCTGCTGGTAGCAAGTTGATATCTGCTGGTAGCAAGTTGATATCTGCTGGTAGCAAGTTGATATCTGCTGGTAGCAAGTTGATATCTGCTGGTAGCAAGTTTATATCTGATAGTAGCAAGTTGATATCTGCTGGTAGCAAGTTGATATCTGCTGATAGCAAGTTGATATCTGCTGGTAGCAAGTTGATATCTACTGCTAGCAAGTTGATATCTGCTGGTAGCAAGTTGATATCTGCTGGTAGCAAGTTGATATCTGCTGGTAGCAAGTTGATATCTGCTGGTAGCAAGTTGATATCTGCTGGTAGCAGGTTGATATCTGTTGGTAGCAAGTTGATATCTGCTGGTAGCAAGTTGATATCTGCTGGTAGCAAGTTGATATCTGCTGGTAGCAAGTTGATATCTGCTGGTAGCAGGTTGATATCTGCTGGTAGCAAGTTGATATCTGCAGGTAGCAAGTTGATATCTGCTGGTAGCAAGTTGATATCTGCTGGTAGCAAGTTGATATCTACTGGTAGGAGGTTGATATCTGCTGGTAGCAAGTTGATATCTGCTGGTAACAAGTTGATATATGCTGGTAGCAAGTTGATATCTGCTTGTAGCAAGTTGATATCTGCTGGTAGTAAGTTGATATCTGCTGGTAGCAGGTTGATATCTGTGGGTAGCAGGTTGATATCTGCTGGTAGCAAGTTCATATCTGCTGGTAGCAAGTTGATATATGCTGGTAGCAAGTTGATATCTGCTTGTAGCAAGTTGATATCTGCTGGTAGCAAGTTGATATCTGCTGTTAGCAGGTTGATATCTGTGGGTAGCAGGTTGATATCTGTTGGTAGCAGGTTGATATCTGCTGGTAGCAGGTTGGTATCTGTTGGTAGCAGGTTGACATCTGCTGGTAGCAGGTTGATATCTGCTGGTAGCAAATTGATATCTGCTGGTAGCAAGTTGATATCTGCTGGTAGGAGGTTGATATCTGCTGGTAGCAAGTTGATATCTGCTGGTAGCAAGTTGATATATGCTGGTAGCAGGTTGATATCTGCTGGTAGCAAGTTGATATCTGCTCGTAGCAAGTTGATGTCTGCTGGTAGGAGGTTGATATCTGCTGTTAGCAAGTTGATATCTGCTGGTAGCAAGTTGATTCAATCTGCTGGTAGCAAGTTGATATCTGCTGGTAGCAAGTTGATATCTGCTGGTAGCAAGTTGATATCTGCTGGTAGCAAGTTGATATCTGCTGGTAGCAAGTTGATATCTGCTGGTAGCAAGTTGATATCTGCTGGTAGCAAGTTGATATCTGCTAGTAGCAAGTTGATATCTGCTGGTAGCAATTTGATATCTGCTGGTAGCAAGTTGATATCTGCTGGTAGGAGGTTGATATCTGCTGGTAGGAGGTTGATATCTGCTGGTAGGAGGTTGATATCTGCTGGTAGGAGGTTGATATCTGCTTGTAGAAAGTTGATATCTGCTGGTAGCAAATTGATATCTGCTGGTAGCAAGTTGATATCTGCTGGTAGGAGGTTGATATCTGCTGGTAGGAGGTTGATATCTGCTGGTAGCAAATTGATATCTGCTGGTAGCAAGTTGATATCTGCTGGTAGCAGGTTGATATCTGCTGGTAGCATGTTGATATCTGCTGGTAGCAAGTTGATATCTGTGGGTAGCAGGTTGATATCTGCTGATAGCATGTTGATATCTGCTGGTAGCAAGTTGATATCTGCTGGTAGGAGGTTGATATCTGCTGGTAGCATGTTGATATCTGCTGGTAGCAGGTTGATATCTGCTGGTAGCAAGTTGATATCTGCTGGTAGCAAGTTGATATCTGCTGGTAGCAAGTTGATATCTGCTAGTAGCAAGTTGATATCTGCTGGTAGCAAGTTGATATCTTCTGGTAGCAAGTTGATATCTGCTGGTAGGAGGTTGATATCTGCTGGTAGGAGGTTGATATCTGCTGGTAGGAGGTTGATATCTGCTGGTAAGAGGTTGATATCTGCTGGTAGAAAGTTGATATCTGCTGGTAGCAAATTGATATCTGCTGGTAGCAAGTTGATATCTGCTGGTAGGAGGTTGATATCTGCTGGTAGGAGGTTGATATCTGCTGGTAGCAAATTGATATCTGCTGGTAGCAAGTTGATATCTGCTGGTAGCAGGTTGATATCTGCTGGGAGCATGTTGATATCTGCTTTTAGCAAGTTGATATCTGTGGGTAGCAGGTTGATATCTGCTGATAGCATGTTGATATCTGCTGGTAGCAAGTTGATATCTGCTGGTAGGAGGTTGATATCTGCTGGTAGCATGTTGATATCTGCTGGTAGCAGGTTGATATCTGCTGGTAGTAAGTTGATATCTGCTGGTAGCAAGTTGATATCTGCTGGTAGCAAGTTGATATCTGCTGGTAGCAGGTTGATATCTGTGAGTAGCAGATTGATATCTGTTGGTAGCAGGTTGATATCTGTTGGTAGCAGGTTGATATCTGCTGGTAGCAAGTTGATATCTGCTGGTAGCAAGTTGATATCTGCTGGTAGCAAGTTGATATCTGCTGGTAGCAAGTTGATATCTGCTGGTAGCAAGTTGATATCTGCTGGTAGCAAGTTGATATCTGCTGGTAGCAAGTTGATATCTGCTGGTAGCAAGTTGATATCTGCTGGTAGCAGGTTGATATCTGTTGGTAGCAGGTTGATATCTGCTGGTAGCAGGTTGATATCTGTTGGTAGCAAGTTGATATCTGCTGGTAGCAAGTTGATATCTGCTGGTAGGAGGTTGATATCTGCTGGTAGGAGGTTGATATCTGCTGGTAGCAAGTTGATATCTGCTGGTAACAAGTTGATATCTGCTGGTAGGATGTTGATATCTGCTGGTAGCAAGTTGATATCTGTTGGTAGCAGCTTGATATCTGCTGGTAGCAAGTTGATATCTGCTGGTAGGAGGTCGATATCTGCTGGTATCAAGTTGATATCTGCTGGTAGCAAGTTGATATCTGCTGCTAGCAAGTTGATATCTGTTGGTAGCAGGTTGATATCTGCTGGTAGCAAGTTGATATCTGCTGGTAGCAAGTTGATATCTGCTGGTAGGAGGATGATATCTGCTGGTAGCAAGTTGATATCTGCTGGTAGCAAGTTGATATCTGCTGGTAGCAAGTTGATATCTGCTGGTAGCAAGTTGATATCTGCTGGTAGCAGGTTGATATCTGTGGGTAGCAGATTGATATCTGTTGGTACCAGGTTGATATCTGTTGGTAGCAGGTTGATATCTGCTGGTAGCAAGTTGATATCTGCTGGTAGCAAGTTGATATCTGCTGGTAGCAAGTTGATATCTGCTGGTAGCAAGTTGATATCTGCTGGTAGCAAGTTGATATATGCTGGTAGCGAGTTTATATCTGCTAGTAGCAAGTTGATATCTGCTGGTAGCAAGTTGATATCTACTGGTAGCAAGTTGATATCTGCTGGTAGCAAGTTGATATCTACTGGTAGCAAGTTGATATCTGCTGGTAGCAAGTTGATATCTGCTGGTAGCAAGTTGATATCTGCTGGTAGCAAGTTGATATCTGCTGGTAGCAAGTTGATATCTGCTGGTAGCAAGTTGATATCTCTTGGTAGCATGTTGATATCTGCTGGTAGCAAGTTGATATCTGCTGGTAGCAAGTTGATATCTGCTGGTAGCAAGTTGATATCTGCTGGTAGCAAGTTGATATCTGCTGGTAGCAAGTTGATATCTGCTGGTAGCAGGTTGATGTCTGTGGGTAGCAGGTTGATATCTGTTGGTAGCAGGTTGGTATCTGCTGGTAGCAGGTTGATATCTGCTGGTAGCAAGTTGATATCTGCAGGTAGCAAGTTGATATCTGCTGGTAGCAAGTTGATATCTGCTTGTAGCAAGTTGATATCTGCTGGTAGTAAGTTGATATCTGCTGGTAGCAAGTTGATATATGCTGGTAGCAAGTTGATATCTAGTGGTAGGAGGTTGATATCTGCTGGTAGCAGTTCGAAGAGTCTTGGACCACGGATGTTGACACAGTGTTCTCTTATTGTACCCACGGCTCCCCCGTATCCCTCACTCCAGTACGTTGTTGCTATGGTAATGTGTAGACTTGAGACTGTATTTTTCATGTGCAAGTTATCGCATTTCTCTCTCTCTCTCTCTCTCTCTCTCTCTCTCTCTCTCTCTCTCTCTCTCTCTCTCTCTCTCTCTCTCTCTCTCTCTCTCTCTCTCTCTCTCTCTCTCTCTCATTCTCTCTTCTTTCCAGAGAACACATCTCCAGTTCTTTCAGGTGTTCGTGGTAATTTAAACGCTGGACCGGTTCTATGTGAGCGTGAGGTGTTGCTCTGTGTTTCTTCCAACACAAGTGATCTGAACACTGTGTTGAAAGTTATTATCCAGCCTGTCATTTTCCTGACTTTCACAACATTTGCCATGATGTGCTTTCTAAAAGACAGGTCAACTGACGGTATTATTCCCATGTCAATTGTCAGTATTACACCCAGGTCAACTGTCAGTATTATTCCCAGGTCAACTGACAGTATTATTCCCAGATCAACTGTCAGTATTATTCCCAGGTCAACTGTCAGTATTATTCCCAGGTCAACTGTCAGTATTATTCCCAGGTCAACTGTCAGTATTATTCCCAGGTCAACTCTCAGTATTATTCCCAGGTCAACTGTCAGTATTATTCCCAGGTCAACTGTCAGTATTATTCTCAGGTCAACTGTCAGTATTATTCCCAGATCAACTGACAGTATTATTCCCAGATCAACTGTCAGTATTATTCCCAGGTCAACTGTCAGTATTATTCCCAGGTCAACTGTCAGCATTATTCCCAGGTCAACTGTCAGTATTATTCCCAGGTCAACTGACAGTATTATTCCCAGATCAACTGTCAGTATTATTCCCAGGTCAACTGACAGTATTATTCCCAGGTCAACTGTCAGTATTATTCCCAGGTCAACTGTCAGTATTACACCCAGGTCAACTGTCAGTATTATTCCCAGGTCAACTGACAGTATTATTCCCCTGGTCAACTGACAGTATTACACCCAGGTCAACTGTCAGTATTATTCCCAGGTCAACTGTCAGTATTATTCCCAGGTCAACTGTCAGTATTATTCCCAGGTCAACTGACAGTATTATTCCCAGGTCAACTGTCAGTATTATTCCCAGGTCAACTGTCAGTATTATTCCCAGGTCAACTGACAGTATTATTCCCAGGTCAACTGTCAGTATTATTTCCAGGTCAGTTAACAGTATTACACCCAAATCAACTGTCAGTATTACACCCATTTCAGCTGTCAGTATTATTCTCAGGTCAACTCTCAGTATTATTTCCAGATCAACTGTCAGTATTATTCCCAAGTCAACTGTCAGTATTATTCCCAGGTCAACTGTCAGTATTATTTCCAGGTCAACTGTCAGTATTATTCCCAGGTCAACTGTCAGTATTATTCCCAGGTCAACTGTCAGTATTATTCCCAGGTCAACTGTCAGTATTATTCCCAGGTCAACTGACAGTATTATTCCCAGGTCAACTGTCAGTATTATTTCCAGGTCAGTTAACAGTATTACACCCAAATCAACTGTCAGTATTACACCCATTTCAGCTGTCAGTATTATTCTCAGGTCAACTCTCAGTATTGTTTCCAGATCAACTGTCAGTATTATTCCCAAGTCAACTGTCAATATTATTCTCAGGTCAACTGTCAGTATTATTCCCAGGTCAACTGTCAGTATTATTTCCAGGTCAACTGTCAATATTATTCCCAGGTCAACTGTCAGTATTATTCCCAGGTCAACTGTCAGTATTATTCCCAAGTCAACTGTCAATATTATTCCCAGGTCAACTGTCAGTATTATTTCCAGGTCAGTTAACAGTATTACACCCAAGTCCACTGTCAGTATTACACCCAGGTCAACTGTCAGTATTATTCTCAGGTCAACTGTCAGTATTATTCCCAGGTCAACTGTCAGTATTATTCCCAGGTCAACTGTCAGCATTATTCCCAGGTCAACTGTCAGTATTATTTCCGGGTCAGTTAACAGTATTGCACCAGGTCCACTGTCAGTATTACACCCAGGTCAACTGTCAGTATTACACCCAGGTCAACTGTCAGTATTATTCCCAGGTCAACTGTCAGTATTATTCCCAGGTCAACTGTCAGTATTTTTCCCAGATCAACTGTTAGTATTATTCCCAGGTCAACTGTCAGTATTATTCCCAGGTCAACTGTCAGTATTATTCCCAGGTCAACTGTCAGTATTATTCCCACTTCAACTATCAGTATAATTCCCAGGTCAGTTGAGAGTATTACACACAGGTCAGTTGACAGTATTACACACAGGTCAAATGACAGTATTATTCCTAGGTCAACTGACGGTCTTAATCTCAGGTCAGCTGACAGTCTTATTCCTAGGTCAACTGACAGTATTTCTTCAGTCATAGAGTCGTCAGGAAGTGGAATAACCTAGCAAGTGAAGTAGTGGAGGCAGGAACCATACATAGTTTTAAGAAGAGGTACGACAAAGCTCAGGAAGCAGAGAGGGAGAGGACCTAATAGCGATCAGTGAAGAGGCGGGGCCAGGAGCTGAGACTCGACCCCTGCAACCACAATTAGGTGAGTACACACACACACACACACACACACACACACACACAAGAAAATAAAGAGATTAGTCGAAGAAGCAGAAGGAGTATGCAGAGATAAGGAGGGAGGCCCAGCGACAGTACGAAAGCGACATAGCATCGAAAGTCAAGTCTGACACGAAACTGCTGTATAGCCACATTAGGAGAAAGACAACAAAGACCATGTGATCAGGCTGAGGAAAGAAGGTGGGGAACTCACAAGAAACGATCACGAGGTATGTGAGGAGCTCAACATAAGATTTAAGGAAGTATTGACAGTGGAGACTGGAAGGACTCTGGGAAGACAGGACATTGGGAGACACCAACATTAAATACACCAACAGGTGCTGAATGACATACACACAACTGAGGAGGAGGTGAAGAAGCTGCTAAGTGACCTTGATACCTCAAAGGCAATGGGACTGGATAACATCTCCCCATGGGTCCTTAGAGAGGGAGCAGAAATGCTGTGTATACCACTAACCACAATCTTCAACACATCCCTTAAAACTGAGCAACTACCCGGGGTATGGAAGACGGCAAATGTAGTTCCCATTTTTTGAAAAAGGAGACAGAATAGAGGCACTAAACTATAGACCAGTGTCACTGACGTGTATAGTATGCAAAGTCATGGAGAAGATTATCAGGGGGAGAGTGGTGGAGCACCTGGAACGGAACAAGAGAATAAACGCCAAACAACACGAATTTATGGAAGGCAAATCCTGTGTCACAAACCTTCTGGAGTTTTATGACAAAGTAACAGAAGTAACACAAGAGAGAGAGGGGTGGGTTGATTGCATTTTCCTGGACTGCAGGAAGGCCTTCAACACAGTTCCTCACAAGAGATTAGTGCAGAAGCTAGAGGATCAGGCGTGTATAACAGGAAGGGCACTGCAGTGGATCAGAGAATACTTGACAGGGAGGCAACAACGAGTCATGGTAAGAGATGAGGTATCACAGCGGGCACCTGTGGCGAGCGCGGTCTCACAGGGGTCCATCCTAGGACCAGTGCTATTTTTCGTATATGTGAATGACATGACGGAAGGGATAGATTCAGAAGTGTCCCTGTTTGCAGATGATGTGAAGTTAATGAGGGGAATTAAATCAGATGAGGATCAGGTAGGACTTCAAAGAGACCTGGACAGGCTGGACACCTGGTCCAGAAACTGGCTTCTCGAATTTAACCCCGCAAAATGCAAAGTCATGAAGATTGGGGAAGGGCAAAGAAGACCGCAGACAGAGTATAGGCTAGGTGGCCAAAGATTGCAAACCTCGCTCAAGGAGAAAGATCTTGGGGTGAGTATAATATCGATTACGTGTACAGAAGCACACATTAAATAGATAATTGCTGCAGCATATGGGCGCCTGACAAAACTGAGAATAGCGTTCCGATACCTCAGTAAGGAATCATTCAAGACTCTGTACACTGTGTACATCAGGCCCATACTGGAGCATGCAGCACCACTTTATGACTCACACCTGGTCAAGCGTGTCAAGAAATTTGAGAAAGTACAAAGGTTTGCAACAAGGCTAGTTCCAGAGCTAAGGGGAATGTCCTACGAAGGAAGGTTAAGGGAAATCGGCCTGACGACACTGGAGGACAGGAGGGTTAGGGAAAACATGATAACGGCATACAAAATACTGCGAGGAATAGATAAGGTGAACAGAGACAAGATGTTCCAAAGATGAGACACAAAAACAAGTGGTCACAATTGGAAGTTGAAGAATTAGATGAGTCGAAGGGATGTTAGGAAATATTTCTTCAGCCATAGAGTTGTCAGGAAGTGGAATAGTCTGGCAAGTGATGTAGTGGAGACAGGAACCATACATAGTTTAAAGACGAGGTATCATAAAACTCATGGAGCAGGGAGAGAGAGGACCCAGTAGCGATCAGTGAAGAGCGGGATCAGGAGCTGAGTCTCGACCCTTGCAACCACAAATAGGTGTGTGCAAATAGAGGAGTACACACACACACAGACACACACACACACACACACACACACACACACACACACACACACACACACACACACACAGGGTCAGTGACCCTGGAGAGCCACGCGGGTGCCAGTCCCATTCCACGTGCGGTCGATCAATGCATGGTCTTGGCTCGACCTGGTGCTTTCCTTGACCTGGTGCCACACTTGATCCGGTGCTTCACTTGACCTCGTGGCATACTTGACCTGGTGCTACACTTGACCTCGTGGCATACTTGACCTGGTGGCACACTTGGCCTGGTGCTTCACTTGACCTGGTGCTTCACTTGACCTGGTGACACACTTGATCTGCTTCACTTGACTTGGTGGTGCACTTGACCTAGCGCCACACTTGACTTGGTGCTTCACTTGACCTGGTGCTTCACTTGACCTGGTGCTTCACTTGACCTGGTACTTCACTTGACCTGGTGCTTCACTTGACCTGGTGCTTCACTTGACCTAGTGACACACTTGATCTGCTGCTTCACTTGACTTGGTGGCGCACTTGACCTAGCGCCACACTTGACTTGGTGCTTCACTTGACTTGGTGCTTCACTTGACCTGGTGCTTCACTTGACCTGGTGCTTCACTTGACCTGGTGCTTCACTTGACCTGGTGCTTCACTTGACCTGGTGACACACTTGACCTGGTGCTTCACTTGACCTGGTGGCGTACTTTATCTGGTGGCACACTTGACCTGGTGTCACACTTGACCTAGTTCTTCACTTGATCTGGTGCTTCACTTGACCTGTTGACACGTTTGACCTGGTATCACACTTGACGTGGTGGCACATTTGACCTGGTGCTTCACTTGACCTGGTGGCACACTTGACCTAGTGCTTCACTTGACCTGATTATTTACTTGACCAGTTGGGGCACTTAATCTGGTGCCACACTTGACACAGTGCTTCACTTGACATGGTGCTTCACTTGACCTGCTGCTTCACTTGACATGGTGCTTCACTTCACCTGGTGTCACACTTGACCTGGAGTCCCACTTGACCTGGTGAGACACTTGATCTGATAATACACTTGACCTGGTGATACACTTGACCTTGTAATACACTTGGTGCCACACTTGACCTGGTGATACACTTGACCTGGTGATACACTTGTCCTGGTGATACGTTTGTCCTAGTGATACACTTATCCTGGTGATACACTTGACCTGGTGATACACTTGTCCTGGTGATACGCTTGACCTGGTGACACACTTGACCTGGTGATACACTTGTCCTGGTGATACGCTTGTCCTAGTGATACACTTGTCCTGGTGATACACTTGACCTGGTGATACACTTGTCCTGGTGATACACTTGTCCTAGTGATACACTTAACCTGGTGATACACTTGACCTGGTGATACACTTGTCCTGGTGATACGCTTGTCCTAGTGATACACTTGTCCTGGTGATACACTTGACCTGGTGATACACTTGTCCTGGTGATACACTTGTCCTAGTGATACACTTGACCTGGTGATACACTTGACCTGGTGATACACTTGACCTGGTGATACACTTGATCTGGTGATACACTTGACTTGGTGATACACTTGACCTAGTGATACACTTGTCCTAGTGATACACTTGACCTGATGATACACTTGACCTGGTGATACACTTGACCTGGTGATACACTTGACCTGGTGATACACTTGACCTGGTGCTTCACTTCACCTGGTGTCACATTTGACCTGGTATCATATTTGATGTGGTGCTTCTCTTGACCTGGTGGCATACTTGACCTGGTGCTTCACTTGACCTATTTCTTCACTTGACCTGGTTCTTCACTTGACCTGTTGGGACACTTAATCTGGTGCCACACTTGACCTGGTGCTTCACTTGACTTGGTGGCACACTTGACCTGGGGCTTCATTTGACCTGGTGACGCACTTATCTGGTGATACACTTGACCTGGTGCCTCACTTGACCTGGTGATACACTTGACCTTGTAATTCACTTGACCTGGTGAAACACTTGACCTGGTGCCATACTTGACCTGGTGAAACACTTGACCTGGTGCCATGCTTGACTTGGTGATACACTTGACCTGGTGCTGTACTTGACCTGCTGAAACACTTGACTTGATGCCATACTTGACCTGATGCTATACCTTACCTGGTAAAACACTTGACCTGGTGATACACTTGACGTGGCGATACACTTGACCTGGTGATACACTTGGCATGGTGATACACTTGACCTGGTGATACACTTGACCTAGTGATACACTTGACCTGGTGATACACTTGTCCTGGTGATCCACTTGACCTGGTGAAACACTTGTCCTGGTGATACATTTGACCTGGTGATACACTTAACCTGGTGATACACTTGACCTGGTGATACACTTGACCTGGAGATACAGTTGACCTGGTGATACACTTGTCGTGGTGATACACTTGACCTGGTGATACACTTGACCTGGTGATACACTTGTCCTGGTGATACACTTGACCTGGTGATACACTTGACCTGGTGATATACTTGTCCTGGTGATACACTTGACCTGGTGATACACTTGACCTGGTGATACACTTGACCTGGTGATACACTTGTCCTAGTGATACACTTGACCTGGTGATACACTTGTCCTGGTGATACATTTGACCTGGTGATATACTTGACCTGGTGATACACTTGACCTCGTCATACACTTGACCTTGTTATACACTTGACCTGGTGATACACTTGATTTGGTGATACACTTGACCTGATGGTTCATTTGACCTGGTGATACACTTGACCTGGTGATACACTTGACCTGGTGATACACTTGACCTGGTGCCATACTTGACCTGGTGAAATACTTAACCTGGTGCCATACCTGACCTGGTGCCTCATAGTGTGAGACAGGTAAACGGGTAGATAGATAGAGGTAAATCAAGAGATAAGAGAAGTGTGATCAAGCTGGGAACTCTCAGAATCAGTAATAATAATAATAATAATAATAATAATAATAATAATAATAATAATAATAATAATAATAATAATAATGCAAGAAGACTCATTAGAGAGGTGAATGACGTAAGTCACGTTCGTGAGGTCTAATAACACATCCGGATTCACGTCTACCACGACAGTTACACGGGATTTAGATGGCATTATCCAAGAGGTAATAACCAAGGCGGCACAGATGTTGGCACCCAACACCTGGGAAGGTAAAAAATACCTTAGCAATACAGGTGTTGGTCACCTGTGTGTGTGAGCGTGAATGTGTGTGTGTGTTTGGATCCGGATGCAGGATTCTGGTCTTGGAGACGACTTGGCTTACAAGAAAGTCGACAAAGTGCACCTGATCAAGCTAGCATGTCAGTTAATCATGTTAACTGGTTAATTACAGGTGCTGGGGGTTAAATAAAGCAGATGTTTGTAAGAGAGATTGAAGGTCATGAAGGTGTTAACATGAGTCAGAAGATGAGTGATGTATGTCATGGAATGTGATACACCATTGTGAACCATTGTGACACACACCATGTATCCTCTGTGTGAACCATTGTGATATACACCATGTAACCTCTGTGTGAACCACTGTGACAACACACCATGTATCCTCTGTGTGAACCATTGTGACACACACCATGTATCGTCTGTGTGAACCATTGTGACACACACCATGTATCCTCTGTGTGAACCATTGTGACACACACCATGTATCCTGTGTGAACCATTGTGAAACACAGCATGTATCCTCTGTGTGAACCATTGTGACACACACACCATGCATCCTCTGTGTGAACCATTGTGACACACACCATGTATCTCTTTGTGAACCATTGTGACACACACCATGTATCCTCTGTGTGAACCATTGTGACACACACCATGTATCCTTTGTGTGAACCTTTGTGACACACACACCATGTATCCCCTGTGTGAACCATTGTGACACCATGTATCCTCTGTGTGAACCATTGTGACACACACCATGTATCGTCTGTGTGAACCTTTGTGACACACACCACGTATCCTCTGTGTGAACCATTGTGACACACCATGTATCCTCTGTGTGAACCATTGTGACACACACCATGTATCCTCTGTGTGAACCATTGTGACACACAACATGTATCCTCTGTGTCAACCATTGTGGCACACGTCATGTATCCTGTGTGAACCATTGTGACACACCATGTATCCCCTGTGTGAGCCATTGTGACACACACCATGTATCCTCTGTGTGAGCCACTGTGACATACACCATGTATCTCCTGTGTGAGACATTGTGACACACACCATGTATCCCCTGTGTGAACCATTGTGACGCGCACCATGTATCTTCTGTGTGAACCATTGTGACAAACACCATGTATCCTGTGTCACGTTGTGAACCATTGTCATACACACACACCATGTATCCTGTGCCACGGTGTGATCCATTGTCATACACACACACCATGTATCCTGTGTCACGTTGTGAACCATTGTCATACACACACACCATGTATCCTGTGTCACGGTGTGAACCATTGTC
Source organism: Cherax quadricarinatus (assembly GCF_038502225.1). Classification (NCBI taxonomy): domain Eukaryota; kingdom Metazoa; phylum Arthropoda; class Malacostraca; order Decapoda; family Parastacidae; genus Cherax; species Cherax quadricarinatus. Next base: position 13,937,434 of record NC_091294.1, read on the forward strand.
ATACACACACACGCCATGTATCCTGTGTCACGTTGTGAACCATTGTCATACACACACACACCATGTATCCTGTGTCACGGTGTGATCCATGGAGGAATACTGGTGTCAGTGACCTTGCACTGCTCCTGGGGACGGACTGGCGAGGGGAGAGAGGGGGAGAGGGAAGGAACTGGAGTGGGGAGAGAGGGTAGGGACTGGCAGGCAGAGAGGGGAAGTTGGTGGGTAGTGGGCACGTATGTTGGGAGGCAGGGTAGTGGGTTGGCAGGTGGGGAGGGGTTAGTTGGGAGGTGTCCTGGTGAGAGGGGGAGGGGAAGGCAAGCACGCCAGGCTGGGCTGAGGGGAGACTTAAAGGGAATGTACCAGAGCAAGCAGGAAGGGGAAGCAGACAGAGCAGGAAGACTGGTGAGCAGGAAGTAGGAGGAGGAAGCACTTCCGGTGGGAGAGAAGAGAATAGGAAGAGAAGAAGAGAAAGAAAAGAAGGAAGGAGAGTGTGACACAGAGGAAAGGAATTTATTTGTCGTGAGCTGACATTGTTGAGAGGATCGACCCAGTGTGACCTTGTGTGTCTGTCCTCCCTCTGACCAGGTGTGACCTTGTGTCTGTCCTCTCTCTGACCAGGTGTGACCTTGCCTGTCCTCCCTGTGACCAGGTGTGACCCTGTATCTGTTCTCTTTGTGACCAGGTTTGACCTTGTGTCTGTCCTCTCTGTGACCAGGTGTGATCTTGTATCTGTCCTCTGTGACCAGGTATGACCTTGTGTCTGTCCTCTCTGTGACCAGGTGTGACCTTGTGTCTGTCTTCCCTATGAGCAGGTGTGGTCTTGTGTCTGTCCTCCCTGTGACCAGGTGTGACCTTGTGTCTGTCCCTTGTGACCAGGTATGATCTTGTGTCAGTCCTTCCTTTGCCCTTGTGTGCGTCCTGTCTGTGACCAGATGTGACCTTGTGTCTGTCCTCCCTGTGACCAGGTGTGACCTTGTGTCTGTCCTCCCTGTGACCAGGTGTGACTGTGTCTGTCCTCCCTGTGAATATGTCTCTCCTCTCTGTCACCAGGTGTGACTTTGTGTCTGTCCTCACTGTGACCAGGTGTGACCTTGTGTCTGTCCTTCCTTTGACCAGGTGTGATCTTGTGTCTGTCCTCCCTGTAGCCAAGTGTGACCTTGTGTCCTCTCTTCGACCAGGTGTGACCTTGTGTCTGTCCTCTCTTCGACCAGGTGTGACCTTGTGTCTGTCCTCCGTATAACCAGGTGTGACCTCGTGTCTGTCCGCCTTATGACCAGGTATGACTTTGCGTCTCTCCTTGTGACCAGGTGTAACTTTGTGTCTGTCCTCCTTGTGACCAAGTGTGACCTTGTATCTGTCCTCTTTATGACCAGGTTTCAACCAACACAATATTTAATACCTTAACTATGACTGCATAGCGTAACCTTAACCATGATTGGAGAATGTGACCTTGAGCATGACTGATAGTGTGACCTTTGCCATGATTGGATACTGTGATCTTAACTATGATTAACAACATTTTGCAACATTAATACTGCCGTTATTCTGAAAGGTCACCTCTGTATTGTAAAGTCACATTTGTATTGTAAGGTCACCTGTGACCTTGTTTAAGGTCAATAGGGAGGACACTGCCCTTGAGTGTGTTCAGGAAGGTCATTGACCTTGTGTGAGGTTAGGAGGGAGATCACCAACCCTGTGTGTGGCCATGAGGGAGGTCACTGACCATGTGTAAGGCCAGGAATTTCACTGACTTTGTGTAAGGTCAGGAGGGAGGTCACTGACTTTGTGCTAGGTCAGGATGCAGGTCACTGACCTTGTGTGAGAACAGGGACGTCACTGTCCTTGTGTGTGTGTTCAGGAAGGTCAGCGACCTTGTGTGAGGTCAGGATGCAGGTCACTGACCTTGTATGAGAACAGGGAGGTCACTGTCCTTGTGTGTGTGTTCAGGAAGGTCAGCGACCTTGTGTGAGGTCAGGATGCAGGTCACTGACCTTGTGTGAGAACAGGGAGGTCACTGTCTTTGTGTGTGTGTTCAGGAAGGTCAGGGGTCATCCCACAGTCACTAAAAATAACAGACATAGCCCCGCTCCACAAAGGTGGCAGTGAAGCAACTGCAAAGAATTACAGACCGCTAGCACTAACGTCCCATATCATAACATTTCTTTTGAGAGATTTCTAAGCAAAGATTGCCATCCACCTAGATACCCATCAGATACACAACCCAGGGCAACATGTGGTTTAAAGCAGGTCGCTCCTGTCTATCCCAACTGCACCACAATGACAAGGTCTTAGATGCACTGGAGAACAAACCAAATGTTGATGAAATATCTACAGATTTTGCGACCATGGTGTAACAACGCACAAAATGCCTGATGAAGAAATAATATAAAAAGTTAGTAGATGGATCTATAACTTCCTAACAAATAGAACACAAAGAGTAATAGTAAACAGAGTAAAATCAGAGAGGCGTCTACAGTGAAAAGCTCAGTTCCACAAGGCACTGTACTTGCCCCCATCCTGTTCCTTATCCTTATAGCTGACTTAGAGATGTAAGCCACAGCACTGTGTCTTCCTTTGTGGATGACACCCAAATTTGCATCGAAGACACTGAAAGACACTGAAAGACTTCAGGTGGACATCAACCAAATCTTCAAATGGGCCGAAGAAAACAACATAAAGTTCTATGAAGAGAAATTTCAATTACTCCGATATAGAAAACTCGAGGAAATTAAAACTCGTATGGGAGTATAAAACAATTTCCAACCACACAATAGAGCGAAAAACTCATGTGAAAGACCTGGGAGTGATAATGTTAGAGGATCTCACTTTCAAAGATCACAACAATGTTTCTATCACATCTGCTAAGAAAATGATAGGATGGATAATGAAAACCTTCAAAACTAGGGACGCCAAGCCCGTGACGATTCTCGTCAAATCGCTTGTTCTCTCTAGGTTGGAATACTGCTGTACACTAACTGCCCCTTTCAAGGCAGGCGAAATTGCAGATTTGGAGAATGTATAGAGAACTTTCACAGCACGCATAAATACAGTAAAACACTTAAACTACTAGCAACGGTTGAAGTCCCTTGATTTGTATTCCCTGGAATGCAAGCGAGAAAGATACACGATAATATACACTTGGAAAATTTTAGAGCAGTGGTTCTTAACCTGGGGTCGTGACCCCCAGGGGAGTCACCCCAGGGGTTTCTCAGAGGGTGACAAAGGGTTCCGGAGAATATAATTTATTTTCATGTATTTGAATTAGCCAATTGGGCTTTCACCAGTTTGGTGAGTGGCAACACTGATCACACGTGCGGTGGTCTGCTACAGTAAACACATCAACCTCAACCAGTCGCTCAGTCAATTTATAGTTACTGTGGAGGATGTCCGTATGTCGCTCTTGCTCTGTGACTCCCAAGGCGGTTTCCTATTTGCACTGTCTGCCAAGAAGCGTACGTACAATGAAGCCTTTCTCAAGATTGGTTTCACAAGCATCATTCAGAACTCTGGTCAAGCTGCAATGTGTCGTTTGCACCAAAGTTTTGAGTCACGAGAGTATGAAGCCAGGGTAGAATTTCTTCAAATTCGTGAGGAATCTTAGCTGAAAGTTGACTTTACTGAACAAGAGCTCCTGACATTTTGGGTAAAAGTACAGGACGACTGTCCCATTCTTTCGACGCGCGCACTGACCATGCTGATCCAGTCCCCGTTAACCTATCGCTGCGAGGTTGGATTCTCAGCAATGGTAACACTGAAAACGATGGCACGCAATAGGCTAGTGATCGATGCTGACATGAGGTGTTGCCTGTCGAGCAACACTTTGATAGACTTACAGCTGCAAAGCAATTTGATAGACTTACAGCTGCAAAACAATTTGATAGACTTACAGCTGCAAAACAATTTGATAGACTTACAGCTGCAAAACAATTTGATAGACTTACAGCTGCCAAACAATTTCAACCCTCCCACTGAGTGAATGAGAAGTAGGTTTTGTGTGATGTTCAATAGTTCTGTGGAATTTGCAGTGTTCTGGCATTTGTAGAGGCTATGTGGAATTTTTCAAAGTTTTTGTTCTGTAGCATTTTCAATAAACCATGGTATTCCTATCATTTTGTTTTATCTTACCTTTTCACAAGGTTCACCATTTCAAAATTTATTATAGGGGTCACGGTAATGCCCTGCAGAGTCTCGGGGGGTCATAGGACGAGAAAGGTTAAGAACTACTGTCTTAGAAGGATTAGTCCCAAATTTGCACACGAAAAATCACTCCCTACGAAAGCAAAAGACTCGGCAGGAGATGCAACAATCCATCAGTGAGGCACCATGAGCACGCTAGGAGACAACACAATAAGTATCAGGAGCCTAAGACTGTTCAATTACCTCCCAGTATGCATAAGAGGTACTACCAATAGATCCCTGGCTGTCTTCAAGAAGGCGCTGGACAGGCACCTAAAGTCAGTACCTGACCAGCCGGGCTGTGGCTAGTACGTCGGTTTAAGTGTTGCCAACAGTAACTACCTGGTTGATCAGGCCTGGTCACGGACAGGGCAGCGGGGGCGTTGATCCCCCAAACCCTCTCCAGGTATATCGTGTTTGAGGTCAGGAGGGAGGTCACTGACCTTGTGTGAGACCAGGAAGGTCACTGACTTTGAGACCAGGAAGGTCACTGACCTTGTGTGAAATCAAGAAGGTCACTGACCTTGTGTGAGACCAGGAAGGTCACTGACCTTGTGTGAGACCAGGAAGGTCACTGACCTTGTGTGAGACCAGGAAGGTCACTGACTTTGTGTGAGACCAGGAAGGTCACTGACTTTGTGTGAGACCAGGAAGGTCACTGACTTTGTGTGAGACCAGGAAGGTCGCTGACTTTGTGTGAGACCAGGAAGGTCACTGACTTTGTGTGAGACCAGGAAGGTCACTGACTTTGTGTGAGACCAGGAAGGTCACTGACTTTGTGTGAGACCAGGAAGGTCACTGACTTTGTGTGAGACCAGGAAGGTCGCTGACTTTGTGTGAGACCAGGAAGGTCACTGACTTTGTGTGAGACCAGGAAGGTCACTGACTTTGTGTGAGACCAGGAAGGTCACTGACTTTGTGTGAGACCAGGAAGGTCACTGACTTTGTGTGAGACCAGGAAGGTCGCTGACTTTGTGTGAGACCAGGAAGGTCACTGACTTTGTGTGAGACCAGGAAGGTCACTGACTTTGTGTGAGACCAGGAAGGTCGCTGACTTTGTGTGAGACCAGGAAGGTCACTGACTTTGTGTGAGACCAGGAAGGTCACTGACCTTGTGTGAAATCAAGAAGGTCACTGACCTTGTGTGAGACCAGGAAGGTCGCTGACATTGTGTGAGACCAGGAAGGTCACTGACATTGTGTGAGACCAGGAAGGTCACTGACATTGTTAAGAAGAGGTTACAAAAACGAACTGATAAACAAAAAGAGAACAAAAGAGAGCAGAAGACCAAAAGAGAAGAGTTGAGTATGAACGCGAAGGAGATGAAGTTGGAGAATGAGAGGAAAATGGAGAATGAGAGAAAATAATAATAACAATAAGAAAAGATAATGAAGGGGATAAATAAGATAAATAAGGTAAAGTGAGAGAGTGAGTCGTCCAGTGTTGGGTCAGTGACCTGCTGGAGGGGGATGAGGGGGGGGGGGGACAGAGGCAGGGAAGGAGGGAAGGGGGGAGCTAAAATGTATGGTGGCTGGAGGAAGGGAGGGAGAGAGGAAGGAAGGAAGGAAAGGAGGGAAGAAGGGGCGGACGGAGAGAGGAAGGGAGAGGAGGGGGGAGGAATGGAGGGACCGAGGGAGGAAGAGAGGGAGGGAGGGAGACAGGAAGGGAGGAAGGGTGGGAGGGAAGAAGGGAAGGAGGGAGAAAGGGAGAGAGGGTTACAGGTATTGTAAAATAACATTAAGGGAAGTTCGTTGAGTTGTATTTGCAGGGGTCGAGTCTCAGCTCCTGCCTCGCCCTCTTATACAACCATCGCCGGTATTATTGGTTCCTGACCTCATGGGCTCTGTCATACCTGTCCTTGAAACTGTGTGATAAGTTTGCCATTTCAACTCATTCCATTTATTTAACATTCCTGACATCTTTAGTTTCTTTCTATGACCTCTCGCTCCTATGCCTCTCACTTCAACGAGTTTGTCCCTAGCTGCCCTATCAAAGTCTCTGAGTATCTTGTATGTTGTAATCACATTTCCTCTTCCTTAATTCTTCTTCTTCTCAAGTCATCAGGTTCAGTTCTCTTTAGTCTCTGTTAATCTGCTCACCTCACCTCTGGACCTAGTCTTGTTGCAAACCATTGGCCATTTTGTAGTTTTCCTATATGCTTGATCAAGTGAGGGCTCCATGCTGGTGCTGCGTACTCCACGATGGGCCTAATATATGTCATGAAGAAAGTTCGAAACTATCTCTTTATTAAAGTTTCTGAAAGCAATTCTAAGATCAGCTATCCTCACATCTGCTACAGATACTATTCAGTTTATGTGCACCTTTGGTGATATGTTGGGTGTCATGTTCACTTTATGATCTCTCGCCTCTCAAGTTGCATTCCGTCTCTGCTCACCTCTCTCTCTATCACAAAGTTTCTTGGCCTTACACTTGTCAGGGTTAAACTCCAGTAACTACTTGGAAATATAAACACATGCAGTATAATGTTATTGACAACGTTTCGCTCACGCAGTGGGCTTTATCAGGTGAAACATACGTGAGTATTTATAGGATGAGAATGGTGGGTCAGGTGGAGAAAGATGCATGTGACAGTCTTCCCGGTAGAGTGAGTCTAAAAACTTGGGTAGTTTTTAAAAGAGATTTGATAAGTATATGAGCAGACCTTCTGCAGTGTTCCTCGATTCTTATGTTTTTATGTGGGATACCGATGAAGAAGTTTCTTGGCGAGAGGTTCAGCTATGTTACAGAAGCCGCTGTTCTGGCTGAAGTTGTTGGATATACAGATAAGTGATGATTCCAGGATTCTTCGATATTGAATATTGTCTTCTCTGGCGGAACGTTGTCAATAAAGGATCACATTATACTGCATATGTGTTTATATTTCCATTGTGTCGGTATTTTATACCGTTTATTTCCAACCAGTAACTACTTGTTTGACCATTCTTTCTGTCTGTTGGTCTGTCTCTATCCTCTTCACTTTGTATTCTTCATTCATTATTATGAACAGAGGTAATGAATGGCCTGTGAGACCTGGTCGTAATGGGAATTGGAGCAAACTCAGCATTAGACTATAATGTATATTCTGCCTTCACCCACTATATACATATATACACACTATGTGTAGATAGAATAATAATAATAATAATAATAATAATAATAATAATAATAATAATAAAAATAATAAGTATACACCAAGGTGATAGATGGTAAAGCAGAAGCCAGAGAGAGTGCACCATACTCAACCAGCAGGCAGGCAAATCTACCAATGCATCCAGCAAGTGAACCACGTTGCTTCAGCTTCGGCGGACTTGCCTGTGATTGGTAAATGAAGCAAGGTACTGATTTAACGACGGGAACCCTATCAATCGTTAAACCCTTAGCACCCGGTTCATTGGTTGGGAGGCAGCCTATTTGGGAGTGTGGCATATGCCGAATAAATTGTAACATACCCTTTGCATGTCACATTCGTTTCACGTCATCAGCAAACAGTGAGACACACGAGACAGTCCCCTCTGGCAGGCCATTTACATATATTAGGAATAAAAAAGGTCCTTGAACTGACCCTTGGGGAAACCCACTTGTTGCAATTTCCCATCCTGAATCATCTGCCCTTTCCATCGTCCTCTGTCTTCTGTTCTCTAGTTATTCCTTGGTCTACTGTAGGACTTTAACTTGTATTCCTGTGTGCTCTAATTTGTGAATCAGTCTTCAGCAGGGGACAGGGGAATGTATCCAGCATATACTAACATCCCTGCATCTTGGTACCATCCCTGTGTCCTCAATGAATACCTCATTTATTCGTTTACTTAATTCCTCACAAACTTCTCTAGTTTTTTTATGAGTTTCCCTCCTGCTTCAGTCTTATTACTTGGTCTTTCACAGTCATCGTCCTCCTTATGTGGCTGTGTAATAGTTTTAGGCTCTGATGTTTCCTGTGTTGCTATGTCATTATCAAACTGACGAATCAGCTTTTCTTATTATCCTTGCATATTCATTCCTCAGTTCTCTGCTGCCATCTGTGTTCTGTACTTTTCCATGCTTTTTTTTTTTTTTGCACCTTCCTTTATCCTCTTCTGCTGCTCTGCTTAAAGCACTTCTCACACGTCCTGTCAGGTACTGCTGCCTCCATCATCTCAGGTTGTCTGTCCTGTTAGTTCCTGGTCCCACTGGACTCAATTTAGATTATGTCTCATCTTTGTATATTCCTCTTTACTGTAATCTGGTCTATTATTTGCCACCCCCCTCTTTTTATCTCCCCTCCCCCCTCTACCAAGTCTTCAGAGCTGAGCACCCCGGGGTCACTAGTTCCGTCTGGTCGCCCATATTCATTGATACCAGATTCAATTAAGGTGAAAATCACTGCTAGTGTTACCTTGGCTCCCACCAGTCTTTATTTCTGCTACTATGTACAGTAATCTTTGAAGTTATCAGTGTCCATGTTACACATCCCCTCAGCGAGGCCAGGCCAGGCCACCTCTTGGAAAATGCCCGGGCTGGGCGATTATACCGGCGAATCTAGAACAGAATATCCCCTCAGAACTCCAGATATTTTACCAGAAGTGCCACCCTGCCTTCTTTCATCATCATCATCATCATCTCTCTCTCTCTCTCTCTCTCTCTTTCACTATGATACACCCCTCTGAGAATTATCCGTTGGTTAACATTCCAGAATGTCTTGTCTCTGTGATAACTATAATATCTGTGTGTGTGTACTCACTTATATGTGGTTGCAGGGGTCGATTCACAGCTCCTGACCACAGCCTTTTCACTCGTTGCTACTAGGTCACTCTCTCCCTATTCCAAGAGCCTTATCATACCTCTTTTTAAAGCTATGTATGGATCTTGTCTCCACTAATTCACTTTCCAGATTATTCCACTTACAACTCTGAGGCTCAAGAATAACTTCCTAACATCCCTATGGCTCATCTAAGTTTCCAACTTCCAGTTGTTCCTATGTCCCATCTCTGAAACATTCTAACCCTGTCCACCTTGTCAGTTCCTCTCAGTATTTTATACGTCGATATCATGTCCTCTCCTTTCCCTCCTATCTTCTAGTGTCGTCAGGTTGATTTCCCTTAACCTCTCCTCGTAGAACATACCCATTAACTCTGGGACTAGTCTTGTTGCAAATTTTTGCACCTCCTCTAATTTCTTGACGTGTTTGACCAGGTGTGCATTCCATACTGGTGCTGGTGCTGCATAGGCCTGACGAACACGGTGTACAGTGTCATGAATGATTCCTTACTAAGATATCGAAATGCTATTCTCAGGTTTGCCAGGCGCCCATTTACTGCAACGGTTATTTGATTGATGTGCACCTCAGGGAACGTGCTCCATATAATGCTCAATCCAAGATCCTTTTCCTTAAGTAAGGTTTGGAGCCTTTGATCCCCTACCCTGTATTCCATTTTTGTTCTTCCCCAATCTTCATGACTTTACATGACTATGGACCAGGCTTACAGCTTGTCCAGCCTTGCTGGAACACCCTTTCTTCTCTCTGCTTGTATCCCTAACATGTTGGTATATGAAGTTTTCCAATACTGTCTCCAGCATCTTAGCCCTCCATGTTTCTGGTCCCCCATGTGGCGCTAGGTTTTCCCAGTTAATCTTGTGATTGAAATTCCCCACAACAAGTAACTTTGTCCTACCCATGTAGGCCCTTCTGACCACCTCGGCTAGTGTATTCACCATGCACTATTGCACTCGTACTCTTGTCTTAGTCTCTTGCTGCAAATTGGTGGGTTGTACGTCACTGCTATAATCACCTTTGGACTCCCTGTCTGAAGTGTTTCTACTATGAAATCATCTGCTTCCCCTCTATCCAATCCTCCCATTTCCTCAAAACTCCAGTGGTTTCTAATGAGCCGTGCAACTCCTCCTCCCCCTCTGTTCCCTCTATCTCTCCTCAGGATCTGATATCCATTTGGAAAGATCACATTTGTTATCATCTCTGTGAGCTTTGTCTCTGTGAGTACTATGATGTCTGGGGATGCCTCAATGATTCGTTCTTGCCACTCCTCAGTCTTATTTGTTATTCCATCTGCATTTGGGTACCATACCTTCAGCTTCCTTTCCAGTACTGTGTTTTGGGAGGAGGGAGGGATTGGTGCAGACTGGGGGTGTGGAAGGCAGGGCGGAATATTATGGAAGGCTGTTGTGATGGTGAAATTAGTGCTGGAGGGGTTGGGGCTGTGGAGTGTGGTTTGTTTCTGGTTATTGTGTTTGGTTGGTATGGGGTGGTAGGGGTTGAGGGAATTCTGTGAGCATTTGTTTGGTGCTTCCCCTGAGGCTGAGCTTTCCTGTCTGTCAATGCCTGCCCTGTCTCTCATTCCTTCTACTGGTGTCTTCTTACTCTTTGTCTTAGTTGTTTCCATTCTTTTTTGTGTTCTGTCTTGGTTGAGGTACACTCACTGGTATTCTGGAGAGTTCTTTAACAGTGGTTTCTCTTGTAGTATCCTGTTCTGCACTGCTTCCATCTTGAATGTCAATATGACTGGGCGATTTTCTTCTCTTGAACCCCCCCCCCCCAGTCTGTGAAAATTTGTGTCCTGGAACATGTCCTCTCCTGCTATTGCAATGATGCACTCAATCTCTTTTTCCTCTCAATGTCTTTTTTCATCATAGGTTGTCCCTTCAGCCTCCTGAAGCCCATGAATAATTATTGACCTCTCCCTCTCTTCTTCCTATTTCTTTTCCTTCCACATCTCTGAATCCAATTAAGTATATCCTTTGTCCTGGACTCCCCGGTGTCCTGATATTACTTCTGCAAGAGACTTCTTAGCTCTTTCCCCTCCTTCAGTCCCGTCACTGTCCAATATTTCTATTTCCACTACCTTGCTCCTTTCGGTCCTCATCTTTATATCCTGCTTAAGCACTGCCAGTTCTTCCTCCAGTCTCTGTAACTTTACCTCAGCAGCTCCAGCTCATAACTAACACTTCTTGCTCTCTACAGATATCTTCTCTACCACTGTATTGTAAAGCTTGTTTAGCCTTTTTTCCCATTCTTGTTCCATTTTGCTCTTGAGTCTTTCTGTCCATTCTTCCTTCTCAGACCGGCCATCCTTGGTTCTCTTGCCTCTACGTCCTTCCTTCTGAGATCCCATTTTATTTTTTGTTTTATCCTGTTAGGATGCTCTAGTTTCTGCAGTCTGTAAACTCTGTGTAGTGTGTGTGTGTGTGTGTGTACTCATCTACTTGTACTCACCTAATTGTGGTTGCAGGGGTCAAGACTCAGCTCCTGGCTCCGCTTCTTCACTGATCGCTACTAGGTCCTCTCTCTGCTTCCTGAGTTTTGTCATACCTCGTCTTAAAGCTATGTATAGCTTCTGCCTCTGCTACATCACTTGCTAGACTATTCCACTTCCTGACAACTCTATGAATGAAGAAATACTTCCTAACATCCCTGTGACTCGTCTGAGTCTTCAGCTTCCAATTGTGACCCTTTGTTTCAGTGTTCCCTCTCTGGAACATCCTGTCTCTGCCCACCTTAAATATTCTCTGCAGTATTTTGTATGTCGTTATCATGTCTCCCCTGACCCTCCTGTCTTCCAGTGTCGTCAGGCCGATTTCCCTCAACCTTTCTTCGTAGGACATTCCCCTGAGCTTTGGAACTAACCTTGTTGCAAACCTTTGCACTTTCTCTAATTTCTTGATGTGCTTGACCAGGTGTGGGTTCCAAACTGGTGCTGCATACTCCAGTATGGGCCTGACGTACACAGTGTACAGTGTCTTGAATGCATCCTTACTAAGGTATCAGAATGCTATTCTCAGGTTTGCCAGGCGCCCATATGCTGAAGCAGTTATCTGGTTGATGTCTGCTTCCAGAGATGTGTTTGGTGTTATGCTCACCCTAAGATCTTTCTCCTTGAGTGGTGTCTGCAGTCTTTGGCCACCTAGCCTATACTCTGTCTGTGGTCTTCTTTGCCCTTCCCCAATCTTCATGACTGTATTTGGCGGGGTTGAATTCGAGAAACCAGTTGCTGGACCACGTGTTCAGCCTGTCCAGGTCTCTTTGTAGTCCTGCCTGATCCTCATCTGATTTGATTCTTCTCATTAACTTCACATCATCTGCAAACTGAGACACTTCTGAGTCTATCCCTTCCATCATGTTATTCACATATACCAAAAAATAGCACTTGTCTTAGGACTGACCCCTGTGGGACCCCGCTCGTCAGAGGCGCCCACTGTGATTCCTCATCACGTACCATGACTCGTTGTTGTCTCCCTGTCAGGGATTCTCTGATCCATTGCAGTGCCCTTCCTGTTATACGTGCCTGATCCTCCAGCTTCTGCACTAATCTCCTGTGAGGAACTGTGTCGAAGACCTTCCTGCAGTCCATGAAAATGCAATAAACCCACCCCTCTCTCTCGTGTCTTACTTCTGTTACTTTGTCATAAAACTCCAGAAGGTTTGTGACACAGGATTTGCCTTCCATGAATTCGTGCTGGTTGTCGTTTATAATCTTGTTCCGTTCCAGGTGTTCCGTCACTCTCCTGATAATCTTCCCCCCACGACTTTGCATACTATACATGTCAATGTACTCACCTATTTGTACTCACCTATTTGTGGTTGCAGGGGTCGAGTCCTAGCTCCTGGCCCCGCCTCTTCACCGGTTGTTACTAGACCCTCTCTCTCCCCGCTCCATGAGCTTTATCAAACCTCGTCTTAAAACTGTGTATGGTTCCTGCCTCCACTACGTCATTTTCTAGGCTATTCCACTGCCTTACAACTCTATGACTGAAGAAATACTTCCTACTATCTCTCTGACTCATTTGTGTCTTCAACTTCCAATTGTGGCCTCTTGTTTCTGTGTCCCCTCCCTGGAACATCCTGTCCTTGTCCACCTTGTCTATTCCACGCAGTATTTTATATGTCGTTATCATGTCTCCCCTGACCCTCCTGTCCTCCAGTGTCGTCAGGCCGATTTCCCTTAATCTTTCTTCATAGGACATTCCCCTTAGCTCTGGAACTAACCTTGTTGCAAACCTTTGTACTTTCTCTAGTTTCTTGACGTGCTTTATCAAGTGCGGGTTCCAAACAGGTGCTGCATACTCCAGTATGGGCCTGACATACACGGTGTACAGTGTCTTGAATGATTCCTTACTAAGGTGTCGGAATGCTGTTCTCAGGTTTGCCAGGCGCCCATATGCTGCAGCAGTTATCTGATTGATGTGTGCTTCCGGAGACATGCTCGGTGTTATACTCACCCCAAGATCTTTCTCCTTGAGTGAGGTTTGCAGTCTTTGGCCACCTAGCCTATACTCTGTCTGTGGTCTTCTGTGCCCTTCCCCTATCTTCATGACTTTGCATTTGGCAGGATTAAATTCGAGAAGCTATTTGCTGGACCAGGTGTCCAGTCTGTCCAGGTCTCTTTGAAGTCCTGCCTGGTCCTCATCAGATTTAATTCTCCTCATTAACTTCACATCATGTGTGTTTGTGCGTGTGTGTGTGTGTGTGTGTGTGTGTGTGTGTGTGTGTGTGTGTGTGTGTGTGTGTGTGTGGGTGGGTGTGTGTGTGTGTCTGTGTATGTGTGTGTATGTGTGTGTCTGTATGTCTGTGTGTGTGTGTCTGTCTTTGGGAACAGGGGGGGGGGTCACTTTATGTACACGAGGCTACACAACTCTTTTGAAAATTTTCAAATTATCTCTCACTCTTTTCCTAATTAATTCAACTTTACCATTATAATACTGGTACACATGAGATATTTAAAAACAACAATAAAAAAAGAACACTCATAGTACCCCGAGCACTGCCCATGTAGTGGAACATTAGTCACTGTTGTAACATGCTACGCTACGGCACGATTATTTTTTTTTTTTTAAATTATCTCTCACTCTTTCTGATTAATTATATATCAACAATTATTATATCATTTACTGTTGCACATGAGATCTTTTAGGAACACCCATAGGTACACTGAGCACTGCCCATGTTGTTTATATTATGTTAGGCTGCTGCTCCACTATTCTGAAGTATTTTTAAATTTTCTTTCGTTCTGTTCCTACATATATATAATAACAATTATTATTATATTGTTCACTAGCCTACAGGAGATCCTTTAAAGACACCCATAGATACTCATCACTGCCCATGGGCATCGACCAGATTGCCTCCACATTAAATTGAATATACGGCAGTCACAGCCTAGTTGAAATCCTCCTGTGGTGGTTTATGTCATACCATGTCTGTATCACTTATTTTATTATGCTCTTATTATCATACATTCCAGTTTTTGTCACTGATCCGGTTCCATCAATACGGTGATATTCACACGTTTATCCCTGAGCCATATATTAATAATTGTATTCTCAGCTCACTTCTGGCAACACCAACTGCCGGAGAAATGGCGATTTTGTTTTGTTTCTTTTCCAAATCACTCATTAATTACTACATCACTACACTACGGCCATCACTGACCAGATATTTGCACTTTTTTCTGATCAGGGTCACAACCTTGACCTGTTGTTAACATGTTTGCATCGCTAACCAGCTGCTGCTGCCTCTCGCTCAACTCCAGTAAAAAACTCCCACATTCAAATTTAAATTTAAAATTTTTAAACTTATCACTCTTTTCAGGCTTTGGAAACCTTGTTATACTCTTGGAAGTATGTTCACTGACTCTATGGCACACAGTGACTGCTGACAATGTGATAGGACAGCAACTAGAACGCTAAATGCTTGGAGCACCCATAAAGAATACTGCCTCGCGTGTGAATGTGTGTGTGGATGAGTGAGTGTTAAGGGCAGGAATGCACTTTACGAATGAAGGAGAGAGAGAGAGAGAGTTTCCATTGGTAAGATTCAGTCATTTAAATATTTCATGAGAGAACATGTACTCGAAGTAGATTTTGGTCAATGGGATCCGACATGTGGATCAATACGCACATGTGTATGCACGTAAGACCCACATGTGGACCAATATATACACATACACATATGTATACGTTCGTAGGACCCACATACGTACGAACGTAGGAGCTACATATGGATCAATATATATACACACACACGTCTACGTACGTAAAATCAGTGCAGCTCTTGGGCCCTCCCATCACTCACCCGGTAAGTCAAGCTACAAACTTAAATGCTCTTCGCCTAGTGCATTCATTCCCTTTCTTCACATCCTTCACTCTGAAGGAATTCTTTCCTTATATTTTGTCTCCCTCCTTTTTTTTCTTTCATCTTTGAGCTTTCAGATAATCAGTCCCTTATCAACTTTGTCTTCCGAGTATCGTATATGTTGTGGTAATGTCTCCCCTGGGTCTTCTCGTTTTCTCTTAATGTAAGACAAATCCCGAAATGAAAGTTAAGACACAGGTGCAACATCTGGATATCTTTAATGTAAATTTAAGACACTTGTGCAACATCTGGTTATCTTTATTGCACAAGTGTTTTAACTTTCATCTTATCGGTATTGTATACCTGTCTTGCACAATCTTTATTGTAGACGTTTCGCCATCCAGTGGCTTTATCAATACAGATTCTAGGACATAATTACAAAACAGTAGAACTATATACAAAAGATGATGTAATCAGTCCCTCAGTCTTGGAGTTATTGTTCACAGCATCGTGGTGGAGGAGAATCTGGAGCGAAGGAAAGGAGACTGGCGGTTACATAGGCGTCAGTGGATAGGGAGGTATAGCATAGTCACTGGTAGGCGGGATTTCCCAGTGAGAGTAGGTCCTACCCAAAGGGATGGGTTAGTTGTAGTAGCCGTGAAGGTCTTGTAGCTGTCCTCTGAACCAAGATTCCATGATGTTGCAGTGTCTGACAAGTTATGCAAGAAAGGTATAAAATGTCGGTATTTTATACCATTCTTGGACAACAAGACACAACCCGCACAGCTTATCTTCGTAAAACTCAGCCTCGTAGTTCTCAGGGATGATCTTACATATCTCATGATGATGATGATGATGATGATGATGATGCTTAGATGACAATGAAAGGAAATTATTAATCAATATTATGAACTGGAAGAGAAAATACTATCATGTAGAAGTGAGATATTAAGTAAATTAAAATGTGTAAATACTTTAGTTGACCACTCTAGTAATGTACATACTGGATCTTTTCCCAAACTCCCCGAGTTAAGTACCAACATTTAATCCAAGAGACAACTGGGAGGAATTCTGGTCAGTATTTTAGGCTGCTGTACATGTGAGGAATGACCTAGCAGAGGTCACAAAATTATTTTATCTCAATGGGAAGGGCAGAAACGATGCTTATGACCAGGTTCAAGGGTTCCAAAATATGAAGGCAATTGACTTGTTAGAGGTGACCTTTGGTAATAGGGAGCAAAGTAGGTTAGACCCAGTAAATGTTGTGATTAATTTAAGAACCACAGAACACAATTTGCAACAGTTTAGGGTCAAATTAGAAAGCACTCTTAAGTCCTTGAGTAATAGGTTTGATTTGGGTTAATCAGATTGGATATTAAGTGCTGTCTTACAGAATAAACTGAACTGCAATAAATACCACCAAGGTTATTTTTCTCTGGAAGAAATAAGATTAGGTCTACAAAATTAATTGTTCAGTTACAGACAAGCCAGCCAAATAATTCTAAGAATGTAACACATGATGACTGTGGTGTAGTCTGTCAGGTCTCACAAATGGAAAAAATATCCTAATGTTAGTAATTATCATAATTCATCCCATAAAAGGGTTGCATAGTCACATATCAAGTGGGAGGAACAAAAAATAATGGCTCTCCACATCAAATTAAGAGGAATAAGTACCTTAGTAAGTGTAGCCTAGTTAATGTTGGGCAATTCAAGCAAAAGAGTGATTGTCTTGTTTACAAGGATACTCATTTCCCCAAGAATTGTAATGCTTATGATCCATGGGATGTTAAGGTGGAAAGATTAGAAGAACTTGATAGATGTTTAGGTAGTCATAATGTGAAGGATTGTTATGCCAAACTGAATAACTGTTACCACTGCCGCAAAGGAAGGCATCATGTAGTAATGTGTAAGGGTTTTTATGATGATAATGCCAGTTATGATAATAATGATAATAATGACGTTAATAATGAAACAACAGTTACCAATGTAAAAATTGCAGCTAATGTTAATAATGATTGCATAGGTAAGTAGCCTTACCTGTGGTGAATGTAAAAATTCGGGATAAAAGGTGTAAATCAAAAAATGTAACTACATTATTAGACCAAGGATCTCAATGCACATTCATAAAACGTAGCTGCCTTAATATGAAAGTGCAAAAGGGATATCCAATAAATCTAAACTTATCTGGTTTTCTGTCAGATAAAAGGGCCCAGTTGTACGACACTGTATGTAAATGTCGGCCTGGGCAATGAAAGAAAATAAATATATCAGTGCAGTTACAGTTGATAGGCTCCCACAGAAAATCTCTACAATAGGGCTTAGTGAAACTACTGAAAGGCTTTCACAAAATAGTGTAGAATTGCACCCTCTTGCTTAAATAATGACTCAGTGGGGCCAATAAAACATCTAATAGGGAGTGATTATTATGCTTCATTTGTAAAGCGTATGGTAAGGAAATGTGATGATAGTCTTCTAAGAACAGCAGGAGGTCATGTAATATATGGTAAGCTTCCTCGCTCTGATAATTAGTAGCTAAATGGAACAGTAAATATTTGTTATTGTTATAATCTAATATTTGTGTTAATAAATGAATAGAGAGATAAAACTAAATTGTTGTTAAAGGGAAATTTGTAAAAGGTTCAATAATAGATAAATTATGGCTATATTTAGATGATGATGTAATTAAGTGTAGAGATCGGTTACAACATGAATTGTGTATGTAATGTATATTATCTTTATAATGTATATTATCTTAATAATGTATATTATCTTAATAATGTATATTATCTTAATAATGTATATTATCTTTATAATGTATATTATCTTAATAATGTATATTATCTTTATAATGTATATTATCTTTATAATGTATATTATATTAATAATATATATTATCTTAATAATGTATATTATCTTTATAATGTACATTATCTTTATAATGTATATTATCTTAATAATGTATATTATCTTTATAATGTATATTATCTTTATAATGTATATTATCTTTATAATGTATATTATCTTAATAATGTATATTATCTTAATAATGTATATTATCTTAATAATGTATATTATCTTTATAATGTATATTATCTTTATAATGTATATTATCTTAATAATGTATATTATCTTAATAATGTATATTATCTTAATAATGTATATTATCTTTATAATGTATATTATCTTAATAATGTATATCATAATGTATATTATCTTAATAATGTATATTATCTTTATAATGTATATTATCTTAATAATGTATATCATAATGTATATTATCTTTATAATGTATATTATCTTTATAATGTATATTATCTTTATAATGTATATTATCTTTATAATGTATATTATCTTTATAATGTATATTATCTTTATAACAAAGCTCAGTCTCTGATAACTTTAATTTTAAATGTGTGTGAAAAAATTGTATAGCAAGGTAGAGTACAAAAATAATTTTAACTAAGTCGTTTATCAGCGCTATTTCCAGCGCTGATACCTCCACGCTATTTCCAGCGCTGATACCTCCACGCTATTTCCAGTGCTGATACCTCCACGCTATTTCCAGCGCTGATACCTCCACGCTATTTCCAGCGCTGATACCTCCACGCTATTTCCAGTGCTGATACCTCCACGCTATTTCCAGCGCTGATACCTCCACGCTATTTCCAGCGCTGATACCTCCACGCTATTTCCAGCGCTGATACCTCCACGCTGTTCCAGTGCTGATACCTCCACGCTATTTCCAGCGCTGATACCTCCACGCTATTTCCAGTGCTGATACCTCCACGCTGTTTCCAGCGCTGATACCTCCACGCTGTTTCCAGTGCTGATACCTCCACGCTGTTTCCAGTGCTGATACCTCCACGCTGTTTCCTGCGCTGATACCTCCACGCTGTTTCCAGCGCTGATACCTCCACGCTATTTCCAGCGCTGATACCTCCACGCTGTTTCCAGCGCTGATACCTCCACGCTGTTTCCAGTGCTGATACCTCCACGCTGTTTCCAGTGCTGATACCTCCACGCTATTTCCAATGCTGATACCTCCACGCTATTTCCAGTGCTGATACCTCCACGCTATTTCCAGCGCTGATACCTCCACGCTGTTTCCAGTGCTGATACCTCCACGCTGTTTCCTGCGCTGATACCTCCACGTTGTTTCCAGTGCTGATACCTCCACGCTATTTCCAGTGCTGATACCTCCACGCTATTTCCAGTGCTGATACCTCCACGCTATTTCCAGCGCTGATACCTCCACGCTGTTTCCAGTGCTGATACCTCCACGCTATTTCCAGTGCTGATACCTCCACGCTATTTCCAGCGCTGACACCTCCACGCTATTTCCAGCGCTGACACCTCCACGCTATTTCCAGCGCTGATACCTCCAAGCTGTTCCCAGTGCTGATACCTCTACGCTGTTCCCAGTGCTAATACCTCCACGCTGTTCCCAGTGCTGATACCTCCACGCTGTTCCCAGTGCTGATACCTCCACGCTGTTCCCAGTGCTGATACCTCCACGCTGTTCCCAGTGCTGATACCTCCACGCTGTTCCCAGTGCTGATACCTCCACGCTGTTCCCAGTGCTGATACCTCCACGCTGTTCCCAGTGCTGATACCTCCACGCTGTTCCCAGTGCTGATACCTCCACGCTGTTCCCAGTGCTGATACCTCCACGCTGTTCCCAGCGCTGATACCTCCACGCTGTTCCCAGTGCTGATACCTCCACGCTGTTCCCAGTGCTGATACCTCCACTCTGTTCCCAGCGCTGATACCTCCACGCTGTTCCCAGTGCTGATACCTCCACGCTGTTCCCAGAGCTGATACGTCCACGCTGTTCCCAGTGCTGATACCTCCACGCTGTTCCCAGCGCTGATACCTCCACGCTGTTCCCAGCGCTGATACCTCTACGCTATTTCCAGCGCTGATACCTCCACGCTATTTTCAGCGCTGATACCTCCACGCTATTTCCAGCGCTGATACCTCCACGCTGTTCCCAGCGCTGATACCTCCACGCTGTTCCCAGTGCTGATACCTCCACGCTATTTTCAGCGCTGATACCTCCACGCTATTTCCAGCGCTGATACCTCCACGCTGTTCCTAGCGCTGATACCTCCACGCTGTTCCCAGTGCTGATACCTCCACGCTATTTTCAGCGCTGATACCTCCACGCTATTTCCAGCGCTGATACCTCCACGCTGTTCCTAGCGCTGATACCTCCACGCTGTTCCCAGTGCTGATACCTCCACGCTGTTCCCAACGCTGATACCTCCACGCTGTTCCCAGCGCTGATACCTCCACGCTGTTCCCAGTGCTGATACCTCCACGCTGTTCCCAGCGCTGATACCTCCACGCTGTTCCCAGTGCTGATACCTCCACGCTGTTCCCAGCGCTGATACCTCCACGCTGTTCCCAGCGCTGATACCTCCACGCTGTTCCCAGCGCTGATACCTCCACGCTGTTCCCAGCGCTGATACCTCCACGCTGTTCCCAGTGCTGATACCTCCACGCTGTTCCCAGCGCTGATACCTCCACGCTGTTCCCAGCGCTGATACCTCCATGCTGTTCCCAGCGCTGATACCTCCACGCTGTTCCCAGCGCTGATACCTCCACGCTGTTCCCAGTGCTGATACCTCCACGCTGTTCCCAGCGCTGATACCTCCACGCTGTTCCCAGCGCTAATACCTCCACGCTGTTCCAGTGCTGATAACTCCACGCTGTTCCCAGCGCTGATACCTCCACGCTGTTCCCAGCGCTGATACCTCCACGCTGTTCCCAGTGCTGATACCTCCACGCTGTTCCCAGCGCTGATACTTCCACGCTGTTCCCAGTGCTGATACCTCCACGCTGTTCCAAGTGCTGATACCTCCACGCTGTTCCCAGCGCTGATACCTCCACGCTGTTCCAGTGCTGATAGGTCCACGCTGTTCCCAGTGCTGATACCTCCACGCTGTTCCCAGCGCTGATACCTCCACGCTGTTCCCAGTGCTGATACCTCCACGCTGTTCCCAGTGCTGATACCTCCACGCTGTTCCCAGTGCTGATACCTCCACGCTGTTCCCAGCGCTGATACCTCCACGCTGTTCCCAGTGCTGATACCTCCACGCTGTTCCTAGCGCTGATACCTCCACGCTGTTCCCAGTGCTGATACCTCCACGCTGTTCCCAGCGCTGATACCTCCACGCTGTTTCCAGTGCTGATACCTCCACGCTGTTCCCAGTGCTGATACCTCCACGCTGTTCCCAGTGCTGATACCTCCACGCTGTTCCCAGTGCTGATACCTTCACGCTGTTCCCAGTGCTGATACCTCCACGCTGTTCACAGTGCTGATACCTCCACGCTGTTCCCAGTGCTGATACCTCCACGCTGTTCCCAGTGCTGATACCTCCACGCTGTTCCCAGCGCTGATACTTCCACGCTGTTCCCAGGGCTGATACCTCCACGCTGTTCCCAGCGCTGATACCTCCACGCTGTTCCCAGTGCTGATACCTCCACGCTGTTCCCAGTGCTGATACCTCCACGCTGTTCCCAGTGCTGATACCTCCACGCTGTTCCCAGTGCTGATACCTCCACGCTGTTCCCAGTGCTGATACCTCCACGCTGTTCCCAGTGCTGATACCTCCACGCTATTCCCAGCGCTGATACCTCCACGCTGTTCCCAGCGCTGATACCTCCACGCTGTTCCCAGCGCTGATACCTCCAGGCTGTTCCCAGCGCTGATACCTCCAGGCTGTTCCCAGCGCTGATGCCTCCACGCTATTCCCAGCGCTGATACCTCCACGCTGTTTCCAGCGCTGATACCTCCACGCTGTTCCCAGCGCTGATACCTCCACGCTGTTCCAAGTGCTGATACCTCCACGCTGTTCCCAGTGCTGATACCTCCACGCTTTTCCCAGCGCTGATACCTCCACGCTGTTCCCAGCGCTGATACCTCCACGCTGTTCAAAGTGCTGACACCTCCACGCTGTTCCCAGCGCTGATACCTCCACGCTGTTCCCAGCGCTGATACCTCCACGCTGTTCCCAGCGCTGATACCTCCACGCTGTTCCTAGTGCTGATACCTCCACGCTGTTCCCAGCGCTGATACCTCCACGCTGTTCCTAGTGCTGATACCTCCACGCTCTTCCCAGCGCTGATACCTCCACGCTGTTCCTAGTGCTGATACTTCCACGCTGTTCCCAGAGCTGATACCTCCACGCTGTTCCCAGCGCTGATACCTCCACGTTGTTCCCAGTGCTGATACCTCCACGCTGTTCCCAGCGCTGATACCTCCACGCTGTTCCCAGAGCTGATACCTCCACGCTGTTCCCAGCGCTGATACCTCCACGTTGTTCCCAGTGCTGATACCTCCACGCTGTTCCCAGCGCTGATACCTCCACGCTGTTCCCAGTGCTGATACCTCCACGCTGTTCCCAGCGCTGATACCTCCACGCTGTTCCCAGCGCTGATACCTCCACGCTGTTCCCAGCGCTGATACCTCCACGCTGTTCCCAGCGCTGATAAGTCCGCACAGGACACTGTACTGATATCTCTGCGCTGGTTTGAAGCGCTGATACGAAGCAGCAGTGATGGGAAGTACCAGTAATGGGAAGCAGCAGTGATGGGAAGTACCAGTAATGGGAAGCAGCAGTGATGGGAAGTACCAGTAATGGGAAGCAGCAGTGATGGGAAGTACCAGTAATGGGAAGCAGCAGTGATGGGAAGTACCAGTAATGGGAAGCAGCAGTGATGGGAAGTACCAGTAATGGGAAACACCAGTAATGGGAAGCAGCAGTGATGGGAAGTACCAGTAATGGGAAGCAGCAGTGATGGGAAGTACCAGTAATGGGAAGCAGCAGTGATGGGAAGTACCAGTAATGGGAAGCAGCAGTGATGGGAAGCACCAGTAATGGGAAGCACCAGTAATGGGAAGCAGCAGTGATGGGAAGCACCAGTAATGGGAAGCACCAGTAATGGGAAGCACCAGTGATGGGAAGCACCAGTAATGGGAAGCACCAGTAATGGGAAGCACCAGTGATGGGAAGCACCAGTAATGGGAAGCACCAGTAATGGGAAGCACCAGTAATGGGAAGCACCAGTAATGGGAAGCACCAGTGATGGGAAGCCCCAGTAATGGAAAGCACCAGTAATGGGAAGCACCAGTAATGGGAAGCACCAGTAATGGGAAGCACCAGTGATGGGAAGCACCAGTAATGGGAAGCACCAGTAATGGGAAGCACCAGTGATGGGAAGCACCAGTAATGGGAAGCACCAGTGATGGGAAGCACCAGTAATGGGAAGCAGCAGTGATGGGAAGCACCAGTAATGGGAAGCACCAGTGATGGGAAGCACCAGTAATGGGAAGCACCAGTAATGGGAAGCACCAGTAATGGGAAGCACCAGTGATGGGAAGCTCCAGTAATGGGAAGCACCAGTGATGGGAAGCACCAGTAATGGGAAGCACCAGTGATAGGAAGCACCAGTGATGGGAAGCACCAGTAATGGGAAGCACCAGTAATGGGAAGCACCAGTGATGGGAAGAACCAGTGATGGGAAGCACCAGTAATGGGAAGCACCAGTGATGGGAAGCACCAGTAATGGGAAGCACCAGTAATGGGAAGCACCAGTAATGGGAAGCACCACTAATGGGAAGCACCAGTAATGGGAAGCACCAGTGATGGGAAGCACCAGTGATGGGAAGCACCAGTAATGGGAAGCACCAGTGATGGGAAGCACCAGTAATGGGAAGCACCAGTAATGGGAAGCACCAGTAATGGGAAGCACCAGTAATGGGAAGCACCAGTAATGGGAAGCACCAGTGATGGGAAGCACCAGTAATGGGAAGCACCAGTGTTGGGAAGCACCAGTGATGGGAAGCACCAGTGATGGGAAGCACCAGTAATGGGAAGCACCAGTGATGGGAAGCACCAGTGATGGGAAGCACCAGTAATGGGAAGCACCAGTGATAGGAAGCACCAGTGATGGGAAGCACCAGTGATGGGAAGCACCAGTGTTGGGAAGCACCAGTGATGGGAAGCACCAGTGATGGGAAGCACCAGTGATGGGAAGCACCAGTAATGGGAAGCACCAGTAATGGGAAGCACCAGTAATGGGAAGCACCAGTGATGGGAAGCACCAGTGATGGGAAGCTCCAGTGATGGGAAGTACCAGTGATGGAAAGCACTAGTGATGGGAAGCACCAGTGATGGGAAGCACCAGTGATGGGAAGCACCAGTGATGGGAAGCAGCAGTGATGGAAAGCACCAGTGATGGGAAGCACCAGTGATGGGAAGCACCAGTGATGGGAAGCACAAGTAATGGGAAGCACCAGTGACGGGAAGCACAAATGATTGGAAGCACCAGTGATGGGAAGCACCAGTAATGGGAAGCTCCAGTGATGGGAAGTACCAGTGATGGAAAGCACCAGTGATGGGAAGCACCAGTGATGGGAAGCACCAGTGATGGGAAGCACCAGTGATGGGAAGCAGCAGTGATGGAAAGCACCAGTGATGGGAAGCACCAGTGATGGGAAGCACCAGTGATGGGAAGCACCAGTGATGGAAAGCACCAGTGATGGGAAGCACCAGTGATGGGAAGCACCAGTAATGGGAAGCACCAGTGATGGGAAGCACTAGTGATGGGAAGCACCAGTGCTGAAAAGCACCAGTGATGGGAAACATCAGTGATGGGAAGCACCAGTGATGGGAAGCACCAGTGATGGGAAGCACCAGTAATGGGAAGCACCAGTGATGGGAAGCACCAGTGATGGGAAGCACCAGTAATGGGAAGCACCAGTGATGGGAAGCACCAGTTATGGGAAGCACTAGTGATGGGAAGCACCAGTGCTGAAAAGCACCAGTGATGGGAAACATCAGTGATGGGAAGCACCAGTGATGGGAAGCACCAGTGATGGGAAGCACCAGTTATGGGAAGCACTAGTGATGGGAAGCACCAGTGATAGGAAACACCAGTTATGGGAAGCACCAGTGATGGGAAGCACCAGTGATGTGAAGCACCAGTTACGAAAAGCACCAGTGATGGGAAACACCAGTAATGGGAAGCACCAGTGATGGGAAGCTCCAGTGATGTGAAACACTAGTGATGGGAAGTACCAGTGATGTTAAGCACTAGAGATGGGAAGCACCAGTGATGGGAAGCACCAGTTACGGGAAGCACCAGTGATGGGAAGCACCACTTACGGGAAGCACCAGTGATGGGAAGCACCAGTTACGGGAAGCAACAGTGATGGGAAGCACCACTTACGGGAAGCACCAGTGATGGGAAGCACCAGTTACGGGAAGCAACAGTGATGGGAAGCACCACTTACGGGAAGCACCAGTGATGGGAAGGACCAGTTACGGGAAGCACCAGTGATGGGAAGCACGAGTTACGGGAAGCACCAGTGATTGTGTTAATGATCGTGTGATGGTGTATAATAACGCTGCACTAGCCAAGTAGTCGAACCCTTGCTGTTTTGGTCCGCCTCATAGTGAGAGAAAACGCATGACGCTTTAGACCACGAGATCATACAATCCTTAATTAAGAATGGTGCATCCAGTCAAGCTAGATGTTGTACCCACCATCGAAGGACATCCGGTGGTGTGGACGCCTCTGAGTGGTCTAAAGCGTCATGCGTTTTCTCTCACCATGAGGCGGGCCAAAACAGCATGGGTTCGACTCCTTGGCTAGTACAGTGTTGTTATTGATCAATACCACTTGTTCCGTTGGTACAATAATGTGATGGTGTGTCTGCAGTCTGTGTCGTCTGCTGCCTGGCAGTCATCATCCTCGCAGAAGGAATACGTCACATCTGGACGTCGTGGTTGGATTAGGTTCGGTAACATTTGTCAGGAAACAGAACATTTGTCTTCTGACGTGGATCTGGGTTATGTGATGACCCTCCGCTGGCACTTTTGGTTATCTGACTGAGGCCTTCCACTGGCTCACCCATCCACCCCTTTAAAAATTTTGGTTATGATGAGTGTTCGAAGGTAAATGACGTGGCATTCAGTGGTGACTAGTTCCCTCAGAGCGAGTACCGCATGAAGAATGAAACTCTCAGTGAGTACCGCATGAAGAATGAAACTCTCAGTGAGTACCGCATGAAGAATGAAACTCTCAGTGAGTACCGCATGAAGAATGAAACTCTCAGTGAGTACCGCATGAACAATGAAACTCTCAGAGCGAGTACCGCATGAAGAATGAAACTCTCAGTGAGTACCGCATGAAGAATGAAACTCTCAGTGAGTACCGCATGAAGAATGAAACTCTCAGAGCGAGTACCGCATGAAGAATGAAACTCTCAGTGAGTACCGCATGAAGAATGAAACTCTCAGTGAGTACCGCATGAAGAATGAAACTCTCAGTGAGTACCGCATGAAGAATGAAACTCTCAGTGAGTACCGCATGAAGAATGAAACTCTCAGTGAGTACCGCATGAACAATGAAACTCTCAGTGAGTACCGCATGAACAATGAAACTCTCAGTGAGTACCGCATGAAGAATGAAACTCTCAGTGAGTACCGCATGAACAATGAAACTCTCAGTGAGTACCGCATGAAGAATGAAACTCTCAGTGAGTACCGCATGAAGAATGAAACTCTCAGTGAGTACCGCATGAACAATGAAACTCTCAGTGAGTACCGCATGAAGAATGAAACTCCCAGTGAGTACCGCATGAAGAATGAAACTCTCAGTGAGTACCGCATGAACAATGAAACTCTCAGAGTGAGTACCGCATGAAGAATGAAACTCTCAGTAAGTACTGCATGAAGAATGAAACTCTCAGAGTGAGTACTGCATGAAGAATGAAACTCTCAGTAAGTACCGCATGAAGAATGAAACTCTCAGAGTGAGTACCGCATGAAGAATGAAACTCTCAGTGAGTACTGCATGAAGAATGAAACTCTCAGAGTGAGTACCGCATGAAGAATGAAACTCTCAGTGAGTAATGCATGAAGAATGAAACTCTCAGAGTGAGTACCGCATGAAGAATGAAACTCTCAGTGAGTACTGCATGAAGAATGAAACTCTCAGAGTGAGTACCGCATGAAGAATGAAACTCTCAGAGTGAGTACCGCATGAAGAATGAAACTCTCAGAGCGAGTACCGCATGAAGAATGAAACTCTCAGTAAGTACCGCATGAAGAATGAAACTCTCAGAGTGAGTACCGCATGAAGAATGAAACTCTCAGTGAGTACCGCATGAAGAATGAAACTCTCAGTGAGTACCGCATGAAGAATGAAACTCTCAGTAAGTACCGCATGAAGAATGAAACTCTCAGTGAGTACCGCATGAAGAATGAAACTCTCAGTAAGTACCGCATGAAGAATGAAACTCTCAGAGTGAGTACCGCATGAAGAATGAAACTCTCAGTGAGTACCGCATGAAGAATGAAACTCTCAGTGAGTACCGCATGAAGAATGAAACTCTCAGTAAGTACCGCATGAAGAATGAAACTCTCAGAGTGAGTACCGCATGAAGAATGAAACTCTAAGTAAGTACCGCATGAAGAATGAAACTCTCAGAGTGAGTACCGCATGAAGAATGAAACTCTCAGAGTGAGTACCGCATGAAGAATGAAACTCAGTGAGTACTGCATGAAGAATGAAACTCTCAGAGTGAGTACCGCATGAAGAATGAAACTCTCAGAGCGAGTACCGCATGAAGAATGAAACTCTCAGTAAGTACCGCATGAAGAATGAAACTCTCAGAGTGAGTACCGCATGAAGAATGAAACTCTCAGTAAGTACCGCATGAAGAATGAAACTCTCAGAGCGAGTACCGCATGAAGAATGAAACTCTCAGTAAGTACCGCATGAAGAATGAAACTCTCAGAGTGAGTACCGCATGAAGAATGAAACTCTCAGTAAGTACCGCATGAAGAATGAAACTCTCAGAGTGAGTACCGCATGAAGAATGAAACTCTCAGAGCGAGTACCGCATGAAGAATGAAACTCTCAGTAAGTACCGCATGAAGAATGAAACTCTCAGAGTGAGTACCGCATGAAGAATGAAACTCTCAGTAAGTACCGCATGAAGAATGAAACTCTCAGAGTGAGTACCGCATGAAGAATGAAACTCTCAGAGCGAGTACCGCATGAAGAATGAAACTCTCAGTAAGTACCGCATGAAGAATGAAACTCTCAGAGTGAGTACCGCATGAAGAATGAAACTCTCAGTAAGTACCGCATGAAGAATGAAACTCTCAGAGCGAGTACCGCATGAAGAATGAAACTCTCAGTAAGTACCGCATGAAGAATGAAACTCTCAGAGTGAGTACCGCATGAAGAATGAAACTCTCAGTAAGTACCGCATGAAGAATGAAACTCTCAGAGTGAGTACCGCATGAAGAATGAAACTCTCAGTGAGTACTGCATGAAGAATGAAACTCTCAGTAAGTACTGCATGAAGAATGAAACTCTCAGAGTGAGTACCGCATGAAGAATGAAACTCTCAGAGTCAGTACCGCATGAAGAATGAAACTCTCAGTGAGTACCGCATGAAGAATGAAACTCTCAGTGAGTACCGCATGAAGAATGAAACTCTCAGTGAGTACCGCATGAAGAATGAAACTCTCAGTGAGTACCGCATGAAGAATGAAACTCTCAGAGCGAGTACCGCATGAAGAATGAAACTCTCAGTAAGTACCGCATGAAGAATGAAACTCTCAGAGTGAGTACCGCATGAAGAATGAAACTCTCAGTAAGTACCGCATGAAGAATGAAACTCTCAGTAAGTACCGCATGAAGAATGAAACTCTCAGTGAGTACCGCATGAAGAATGAAACTCTCAGTGAGTACCGCATGAAGAATGAAACTCTCAGAGTGAGTACCGCATGAAGAATGAAACTCAGAGTGAGTACCGCATGAAGAATGAAACTCTCAGTGAGTACCGCATGAAGAATGAAACTCTCAGAGTGAGTACCGCATGAAGAATGAAACTCTCAGAGTGAGTACCGCATGAAGAATGAAACTCAGTGAGTACTGCATGAAGAATGAAACTCTCAGAGTGAGTACCGCATGAAGAATGAAACTCTCAGAGTACCGCATGAAGAATGAAACTCTCAGAGTACCGCATGAAGAATGAAACTCTCAGTAAGTACCGCATGAAGAATGAAACTCTCAGTGAGTACCGCATGAAGAATGAAACTCTCAGAGTGAGTACCGCATGAAGAATGAAGCTCTCAGAGCGAGTACTGCATGAAGAATGAAGCTCTCGGAGCGATTACTGCATGAAGAATGAAGCTCTCAGAGCGAGTACTGCATGAAGAATGAAGCTCTCGGAGCGAGTACTGCATGAAGAATGAAGCTCTCAGAGCGAGTACTGCATGAAGAATGAAGCTCTCGGAGCGAGTATTGCATGAATAATGAAGCTCTCAGAGTACTGCATGAAAAATGAGAGAGCGAGTACTGCATGAAGAATGAAGCTCTCAGAGCGAGTACTGCATGAAGAATGAAGCTCTCAGAGCGAGTACTGCATGAAGAATGAAGCTCTCAGAGTGAGTACTGCATGAAGAATGAAGCTCTCAGAGTGAGTACTGCATGAAGAATGAAGCTCTCAGAGTGAGTACTGCATGAAGAATGAAGCTCTCAGAGTGAGTACTGCATGAAGAATGAAGCTCTCAGAGTACTGCATGAAGAATGAAGCTCTCAGAGTGAGTACTGCATGAAGAATGAAGCTCTCAGAGTGAGTACTCCATGAAGAATGAAGCTCTCAGAGTACTGCATGAAGAATGAAGCTCTCAGAGTGAGTACTGCATGAAGAATGAAGCTCTCAGAGTGAGTACTGCATGAAGAATGAAGCTCTCAGAGTGAGTACTGCATGAAGAATGAAGCTCTCAGAGTGAGTACTGCATGAAGAATGAAGCTCTCAGAGTGAGTACTGCATGAAGAATGAAGCTCTCAGAGTGAGTACTGCATGAAGAATGAAGCTCTCAGAGTGAGTACTGCATGAAGAATGAAGCTCTCGGAGCGAGTACTGCATGAAGAATGAAGCTCTCAGAGTGAGTACTGCATGAAGAATGAAGCTCTCAGAGTGAGTACTGCATGAAGAATGAAGCTCTCAGAGTGAGTACTGCATGAAGAATGAAGCTTTCAGAGTGAGTACTCCATGAAGAATGAAGCTTTCAGAGTGAGTACTCCATGAAGAATGAAGCTCTCAGAGTGAGTACTGCATGAAGACTGAAGCTCTCAGAGTGAGTACTGCATGAAGAATGAAGCTCTCAGAGTGAGTACTGCATGAAGAATGAAGCTCTCAGAGTGAGTACTGCATGAAGACTGAAGCTCTCAGAGTACTGCATGAAGAATGAAGCTCTCAGAGTACTGCATGAAGAATGAAGGGGGAAAATCATATACTTTGTTTTCAAAGGAAAGTCTGTGTTTGTACTAACTGCCGCTGTAATAATTACCTCCAACAACATGCTCGGTGGAGAAGACACGTACACATACTCAAAAATCCGGGAATTAATGTACAATTGCTATGGATCCCACCACACACTGGATTACTCCATCATGATAAAACTGATATGTTAGGCAAGAAGAGTACTCAGAAGGAGAATGTAGAATATAACTTTGGTATAACTGTGTCTAGCATTAGGAATAATATTAGGAGAGAAGTAAATAATGAAAATGATTGTTATAGGAATGCAGTTAGAAGCCTGAGTAGATCTATAACTCACTATGATAACATGAACGTAGATAAGTATGTTTATGGAGCAACGTGCAATGTGAACAGACTGACTTAGGCTTAGGCTTGGTTACAAGTACTTCTGGCAGTTTGGGAGACAAATAATAATCAAACTAAATGTAAATTATGTGATCAGGCGTATGGTCACTGTCTTGAACACTATGTGCTTAATTGTCCACTTATTGAGGAATACAGAGACAGACAGTATAATAACCTATGTGACATGTCAAGATATCTTATTAATGAAAATAAGATACCAGATATACTAAGCAAATTTCCTACATTTGCTTGTAACAGATAAGTGAACTGTAGATATAAATCTAAATGTACACCTGTTAACACTTTTGGGGCCTAATTCCTAGGCCTCTTGTGTATCCATATGTATCCCATCCACGGGATGTATGTGGGATGCACAGTAAACTAGCCACTTCGGTGGCAAAATCTAAATCTGCTAATTCAGTCCACCTGTCGCTTAGTTTCGGAAGGTGTGCATGTCAGTCATGTTCAGTCTTGCAAGGTGTGCATGTCAGTCATGTTCAGTCTTGCAAGGTGTGCATGTCAGTCATGTTCAGTCTTGCAAGGTGTGCATGTCAGTCATGTTCAGTTTTGCAAGGTGTGCATGTCAGTCATGTTCAGTCATGCAAGGTGTGCATGTCAGTCATGTTCAGTCTTGCAAGGTGTGCATGTCAGTCATGTTCAGTCTTGCAAGGTGTGCATGTCAGCCATGTTCAGTCTTGCAAGGTGTGCATGTCAGTCATGTTCAGTCTTGCAAGGTGTGCATGTCAGTCATGTTCAGTCTTGCAAGGTGTGCATGTCAGTCATGTTCAGTCTTGCAAGGTGTGCATGTCAGTCATGTTCAGTCTTGCAAGGTGTGCATGTCAGTCATGTTCAGTCTTGCAAGGTGTGCATGTCAGTCATGTTCAGTCTTGCAAGGTGTGCATGTCAGTCATGTTCAGTCTTGCAAGATGTGCATGTCAGTCATGTTCAGTCTTGCAAGGTGTGCATGTCAGTCATGTTCAGTCTTGCAAGGTGTGCATGTCTGTCTTGTTCAGTCTTGCAAGGTGTGCATGTCATTCTTGCAAGGTGTACATGTCAGTCATGTTCAGAGTCTTGCAAGGTGTGCATGTCAGTCTTGTTCAGTCTTGCAAGGTGTGCATGTCAGTCATGTTCAGAGTCTTGCAAGGTGTGCATGTCAGTCTTGTTCAGTCTTGCCAGGTGTGCCTGTCAGTGCATGTCAGTCATGCAATGTGTGCATGTCAGTCATGCAAGGTGTGCATGCCAGTCATGCAAGGTGTGCATGTCAGTCATGCAAGGTGTGCATGTCAGTCATGCAAGGTGTGCATGTCAGTCATGCAAGGTGTGCATGTCAGTCATGCAAGGTGTGCATGCCAGTCATGCAAGGTGTGCATGTCAGTCATGTTCAGAGTCTTGCAAGGTGTGCATGTCAGTCTTGTTCAGTCTTGCCAGGTGTGCCTGTCAGTGCATGTCAGTCATGCAAGGTGTGCATGTCAGTCATGCAAGGTGTGCATGTCAGTCATGCAAGGTGTGCATGTCAGTCATGCAAGGTGTGCATGCCAGTCATGCAAGGTGTGCATGCCAGTCATGCAAGGTGTGCATGTCAGTCATGCAAGGTGTGCATGTCAGTCATGCAAGGTGTGCATGTCAGTCATGTAAGGTGTGCATGTCAGTCAAGCAAGGTGTGCATGTCAGTCATGCAAGGTGTGCATGTCAGTCATGCAAGGTGTGCATGTCAGTCATGCAAGGTGTGCATGTCAGTCATGCAAGGTGTGCATGTCAGTCATGCAAGGTGTGCATGCCAGTCATGCAAGGTGTACATGTCAGTCATGCAAGGTGTGCATGTCAGTATTGTTGCGACTATTGTCTAGGTTTTAATTGAAGATCTTCACTGTGCTCGTGTGTTTGTGTTTGCGCGTGCGTATGTTTGGTTAGTACGCGAAGTGCATGATTGTGTATGTGTCATGTGTGCCTTCGGCGGGCATGCGTGAGAATGTGCATGCGTGTGTGATCATGTGACGTGGATATAGTATATTTGCGTGTGTAAGTTCCTGAGTGTGTATGAGATGGGTGCATACTTTCTTGCGTGAGTGATGCGGGGGACGCGTTCGGAAGTGCGTGTATACGGAACATGGGTATCAATAAAGTGGTTTGTATAACGTGACGACGAAGGAGAGGACAACAAGTGTGTAGGTGAGCACCTGCCAGACTCATACCAAACAAACCACGGAACGAGTGGGGTTAGAACCCATGGTGAGTCGTAAAACTCCAGGCCAGTGCGTAAGCCACTGGGCCAACTAGATATATTTATACACCATAGGGAGGTTAACATGGACTCCACGGGGCTCATGTTAACCTCACGAATGCATCTTCCGATTCGCTTTAAACCTTTAGTGCTATTATGCAGCTACATTACAAACTTATGGCACATTCTAAACTGCTCTTCTGGCACATCATCGAGGTCCTGGAGACCATGGGAGGGTAGTGCAGGACGGGGACACCTTCCTGGGCTCGCGCAGTTATCGTAATATAGCAAGTTTGTATAGTGTTAGCATCGGGAGGATCAAGCCTCGAACACTGATTGCCCTGGATTAACATCACAGGTTTACAGCTTCGAATAAATGTAATGTTATTATTATAATGCAGAGGTTCTCAACTAGGGGGGATTTCCTCCCCTGGGGGAATTTGAGGGTGTTTCAAGGGGAATTACGACCACTACTCAACAAAGTGTGATGTGCTGTAGATTCTGCACAATATGTACAATTGTAGTTTTTTTTTTAATATAATTCGTGACAATCTATAAAGTTTATTGAATGTCAAAGATTAAATTAAAAACAAAGGTAAATATTTCACTTTTTATCTGACTTATTCTTATTCTTATTCAAAGAATTTTGAGTCCATCATGAGTGTCAAAAAAAAAAAAAAGAGAATGTGATGATTCATATATTCAATATGGCTTCACATCCAGCATCATCATCAGTGGAGAAGAAAGGCCTTAATGTGTTATTTGTAGCAAAAATTTGTCAAATGATTCTAAGAAACAACAAAGTTGAAACAACAACTGCACAATGTTCATCCTCAACACGAAGACGAGGACAACAGCTTTTTTGAGCGTCATGGGAATGTTCTCAACAAGATGGAGCTGACTTCAACACGACTTTTCAAGCAATTATGTATTATCATGGATGCAGATCATCATTTGCTTCTTTTCCACACAAATGTTCGACGAGTCTCAAGAGAAAATATAACTGAGCGAGTATTAGAACTTAGAGATGAGCTCAAATTATTTTTTGAAGTTCAGGGTAAGATGGGTTTTATTTGTGTGGCTGCATGATAAGGAATGGATCATGTGCTTTGTTTATTTGGTTGATATTTTGATCAGCTGAATAAACTGAATCTTCAGATGCATGGAAGGAATATTAAACATCATAAAATTCATGGATTCCTTGCAAGCTTTCATGTTGCTGGTGGTGAAGACAAGTGCTTCCAGAATGTCAAAAAAAAAAAAATGAAATTTTGCAGTATTGGACAGCAGTGAAAAACGAATTCAGCCGCTGTTTTGCTGAACTCGGTTAAGGAGTTGGATTTAGTGCGAAATACATTAAAATTATCAATTAAAAAAAGTTCCTGATTGTGTCAAGATGAATTTCAGGAGCTTAAGACTGATTCAGGAGCAAGAGAGATGTTCAGTGAGAAATCACTCTTAGAATTTTGGCCCTTGATGTGCGATTCCTACCCAAATGTGGCAGAGAGCTATCCATGCAATGCTTCCAGCTGTGTCAACATATCTTCATGAGTTAGGCTTTTCAACTCTGTTGCATATGAAAACGAAGCATCGAAGTGGATTGCAGGTTGAAAATGACCTGTTTTGTGCTCTTCCTGGCACTTCTCCAAGAATCCAAGAATTGGCTAAGAAAAAACAATCAAAGGTTTCTTACCGACTGTAATTTTCATCAGAGTAAAATGAATTACAATACCCTGACATTCTATTGAAATTTTTGTTTATTGAAGTATACTTCAGTAACTTTGCTCTCTTAAGTAATTACTTATGATTGTAAAAAAAATACTTTTAATCAAGTCTGAAAATCCATCAACATTTTTCTGTTGTTAATGTGTAAATTTCCACTATAAAAATAATCCAGGTAAATGTGTATGTACTAATATAAAAAAAAAATAAAAGAATTTCAATATTATATACATATTATTTGGAATGCAACTTTTGAGTCAGACAATGTTGGGAAGGTGAGAGTCAGAGTCTGATATATAGTGAAGAGGGTGAACGGGGGTAAAAAACGTTGAAAACCACTGTTACAATGAGTGAGTGTTAATGTATATTTTTCCTTACACAGGTGAGGTACGTAGGTGTTGGGCGCAGGTGAGGTGCACATGTGAAGTGCACAGGTGTTGCATCATCATCGTACTTGTTCACCAGGTACCAGCATTACACAGGGTACAGTATTATTATTGTTATTATTATTTATAGTTGTGGTAGTAGTAGCAGTAACATCAATATTATTATTGTTATCGATATTATTATTTTTACTGCGCATATATATAGATAAAGATAGAAATGTTAAAAGCAGGTGGGGATATAGTTTTGGAGTGGTTGGTGCAATTATTTAATAAATGTATGGAAGAGGGTAAGGTACCTAGGGATTGGCAGAGAGCATGCATAGTTCCTTTGTATAAAGGCAAAGGGGATAAAAGAGAGTGCAAAAATTATAGGGGGATAAGTCTGTTGAGTATACCTGGTAAAGTGTATGGTACAGTTATTATTGAAAGAATTAAGAGTAAGACGGAGAATAGGATAGCAGATGAACAAGGAGGCTTTAGGAAAGGTAGGGGGTGTGTGGACCAGGTGTTTACAGTGAAACATATAAGTGAATAGTATTTAGATAAGGCTAAAGAGGTCTTTGTGGCATTTATGGATTTGGAAAAGGCGTATGACAGGGTGGATAGGGGGGCAATGTGGCAGATGTTGCAGGTGTATGGTGTAGGAGGTAGGTTACTGAAAGCAGTGAAGAGTTTTTACGAGGATAGTGAGGCTCAAGTTAGAGTATGTAGGAAAGAGGGAAATTATTTCCCAGTAAAAGTAGGCCTTAGACAAGGATGTGTGATGTCACCGTGGTTGTTTAATATATTTATAGATGGGGTCGTAAGAGAAGTAAATGCGAGGGTCTTGGCAAGAGGCGTGGAGTTAAAAGATAAAGAATCACACACAAAGTGGGAGTTGTCACAGTTGCTCTTTGCTGATGACACTGTGCTCTTGGGAGATTCTGAAGAGAAGTTGCAGAGATTGGTGGATGAATTTGGTAGGGTGTGCAAAAGAAGAAAATTAAAGGTGAATACAGGAAAGAGTAAGGTTATGAGGATAACAAAAAGATTAGGTGATGAAAGATTGGATATCAGATTGGAGGGAGAGAGTATGGAGGAGGTGAATGTATTCAGATATTTGGGAGTGGACGTGTCAGCGGATGGGTCTATGAAAGATGAAGTGAATCATAGAATTGATGAGGGGAAAAGGGTGAGTGGTGCACTTAGGAGTCTGTGGAGACAAAGAACTTTGTCCTTGGAGGCAAAGAAGGGAATGTATGAGAGTATAGTTTTACCAACGCTCTTATATGGGTGTGAAGCATGGGTGATGAATGTTGCAGCGAGGAGAAGGCTGGAGGCAGTGGAGATGTCATGTCTGAGGGCAATGTGTGGTGTGAATATAATGCAGAGAATTCGTAGTTTGGAAGTTAGGAGGAGGTGCGGGATTACCAAAACTGTTGTCCAGAGGGCTGAGGAAGGGTTGTTGAGGTGGTTCGGACATGTAGAGAGAATGAAGCGAAACAGAATGACTTCAAGAGTGTATCAGTCTGTAGTGGAAGGAAGGCGGGGTAGGGGTCGGCCTAGGAAAGGTTGGAGGGAGGGGGTAAAGGAGGTTTTGTGTGCGAGGGGCTTGGACTTCCAGCAGGCATGCGTGAGCGTGTTTGATAGGAGTGAATGGAGACAAATGGTTTTTAATACTTGACGTGCTGTTGGAGTGTGAGCAAAGTAACATTTATGAAGGGGTTCAGGGAAACCGGCAGGCCGGACTTGAGTCCTGGAGATGGGAAGTACAGTGCCTGCACTCTGAAGGAGGGGTGTAAATGTTGCAGTTTAAAAACTGTAGTGTAAAGCACCCTTCTGGCAAGACAGTGATGGAGTGAATGATGGTGAAAGTTTTTCTTTTTCGGGCCACCATGCCTTGGTGGGAATCGGCCAGTGTGATAATAATATATATATATATATATATATCTATATATATATATATATATATATATATATATATATATATATATATATATTTATATATAAATATACATATATATGCAATAAGATCACAGTAAACAGGTGATTTCAAAATATGCAAAACAACCAATCTGAAAGAATAGAGAAATTCCAAGCGCTTTCGTGACCACTCACATTATCATGATAATGTGAGGGGTCACGAAAGCGCTTGGAATCTCTCTATTTTTTCAGAGTGGTTGTTTTGCATATATATATATATATATATATATATATATATATATATATATATATATATATATATATATATATATATATATATATATATATATATATATATATATATATGTGTGTGTGTATGTGTGTGTGTATGTGTGTGTGTATGTGTGTGTATGTGTGTGTGTATGTGTGTGTGTATGTGTGTGTGTGTGTGTGTGTGTGTGTGTGTGTGTGTGTGTATGTGTGTGTGTGTGTGTGTGTGTGTGTGTGTGTGTGTGTGTGTGTGTTGAAGTATTGTGTCATGAGGGCACAGGAAGGACTGGACTGGGAGGAGCTCTATACTTGCTGTGTTCCAAAAATTATTTCTGTCACAGGTTTCCTTAAAATGGAGAGTCGTGTGTTCTTCTTGATGGTATGTTGCAGCATCACCAGCTGTCAGGTTCTAAACACAGCTGTCTCCCTGTTATTCTCCTGCTACAGTAGATGTGCTTGTATAATGTCCATGCTGTGTGTGTCTGCGTCATCTCTTCTGCAGAAGTATTCATCTTCCTATATTGACGTCGTTTCTTCCTCTTGCTGTTTCTCATGTATAGATACCATTGCGTCCACTTATATGGGATGATGTACATCCCCTCTGTGACTGTGTCCCTGGTGAGGTGGTGTTCCTGGTGAGGTGGTGTTCCTGGTGAGGTGGTGTCCCTGGTGAGGTGGTGTCCCTGATGAGGTGGTGTCCCTGATGAGGTGGTGTCCCTGATGAGGTGGTGTCCCTGGTGAGGTGGTGTCCCTGGTGAGGTGGTGTCCCTGGTGAGGTGGTGTCCCTGGTGAGGTGGTGTCCCTGGTGAGGTGGTGTCCCTGGTGAGGTGGTGTCCCTGGTGAGGTGGTGTCCCTGGTGAGGTGGTGTCCCTAATGAGGTGGTGTCCCTGGTGAGGTGGAGTGTCAGTGGAAGCCGCTGTGTCTAGTGGGTAGAAGCACTTAGTAATCAGTGGTGGTAGTCGTAGTAGTAGTACTAGTAGTATTGCTAGGAGATTTTGGTTAGTTTAATATCTCCCAAGGTTTTGATAGATGACCAAGTTACAAAGGTAATGAACCATCTAGACGTCTATACATGGTCACAATCGTGAACAAATTACAAAGTAATGAGCCATCACACGTCCACACACAGTCACAACTAATGAGTTATTAGTGCAAACATTAATTGGGTCACACACATACACATACACACACACACACACACACACACACACACACACACACACACACACACACACACACACACACACACACACACACACACACACACACACACACACAATGATAATGATTTATTTACAATGAGCTAATTCAGGGTATTTTTCCAGAATGGTTTGTAATGTATCATTGTGGATTACTGTGCCATTTCTGGGTAGGTTGTCTCTGAATTCATTAATTTTTTATCGCACTCCAGTACATAATGACGCAGGGTGTGACAGTAGTCCATCTGGCAAAGTTTACATTTCGTTTGGTCTACATCTGGTGGTGGTGATTTAACCTGCCAAAGATACTTGTAACCCAGCCGGAGCCGGGCGGTAGTGACATCCAAGAGTCTGCTTATCTTGTTGGATGCACCATAGACATGTGGCTCCTCCTGCATGATGGAATGATGATAGATGGACTGACCACTGTCAATCTCCCTAAGTCTTAAGTCAATAAAGTTCAGTTGAAGTTCTTTTCGTATTATTGTTCTCAAACTGCTAACTGACAACCCAAGACTAATCTACTCCCTCTTTGAAAGTGTATAACTTAGCCAGTTCATCAGTTCTATCATGCATCTGAAGACCAATGTGAGATGGAATCCACAGCATGTGCACTCTGACTCCACTGTCCACAATGCTACCATACCTGTGTCTGACTCCTGGCACAAGCATGTGCACTCTGACTCCACTGTCCACAATGCTACCATACCTGTGTCTGACTCCTGACACAAGCATGTGCACTCTGACTCCACTGTCCACAATGCTACCATACCTGTGTCTGACTCCTGACACAAGCATGTGCTCTCTGACTCCACTGTCCACAATGCTACCATACCTGTGTCTGACTCCTGACACAAGCATGTGCACTCTGACTCCACTGTCCACAATGCTACCATACCTGTGTCTGACTCCTGACACAAGCATGTGCACTCTGACTCCACTGTCCACAATGCTACCATACCTGTGTCTGACTCCTGGCACAAGCATGTGCTCTCTGACTCCACTGTCCACAATGCTACCATACCTGTGTCTGACTCCTGACACAAGCATGTGCACTCTGACTCCACTGTCCACAATGCTACCATACCTGTGTCTGACTCCTGACACAAGCATGTGCACTCTGACTCCACTGTCCACAATGCTACCATACCTGTGTCTGACTCCTGACACAAGCATGTGCACTCTGACTCCACTGTCCACAATGCTACCATACCTGTGTCTGACTCCTGACACAAGCATGTGCACTCTGACTATATTTTCTGTAAAACTCGACGGTCACAGTGCGCCCAACGTGGGCACACCGCACACCCACTCTCTTGTCGGCAGCCCGCAGGCGACTGAGCTGGTGTTACTGTGCTCAGCAGAATGTAGTCCACAGGGAAGAGGCCATATAGTGCATCTGGAATGAAACAATCACAAAATCGTAATTTTTTGAGTAAAAAAAACTCACTAATTGGCATCATGTGCTCTTGATGACAGCAAGAACAAAAAAAAAAACATTTTTGGAAAAGATGTTTAGAAATATGATAGAAGCAAGCTGATTGCATCAACATGTTGCCAGAATTATGCACTATTTTTCGGTAAGCAAACATTTTTTTCCAAAATTTTTCGATTTTTTTTCTTTACAGGAACCCTTGTCGCTCTCTGAGATATATGGACACATATGAGTGCAAGGAGTATGGCAAACAGTTCTGTTTGATGGGTAGAGGCCCAGTTATTGATGTGTGCTCCAATTTCTTTATGAGAGTCATCACTCTGTATAACAACTGCAGCACAACCAGCTGCACCAGTGGATTGGTGAACAGAACCATCAACATAAATAATTTGTGTAAGAGTGTGCTGTGTGACTAAGTTATCAATACAGCTTAAGGCATCCTGTTTGGCTTCAAGGCGAAGCTTAGGCTGTGATTTAAGTATTTTAGGAGAAATGGAGGGATGGTAGTTTGGAATGGGGTAATATCCCATGGAGCGGGGAAGTGCCGCTGTTGCCTTACTTGACATAGATCACGTAGCTGGTTCATGCGGAGGTCAGTTCCAGGTTTTTCGATCCATCTGGAGGAGTGTTCACCAGTGCTGATAACAGTTTGGAGGGCCTTTCTGTAGGGGTTTGAATGGGCTTGTCTGAGCATATTGACCCCAATGAGGATATTTCTCTCAGTAACACGATCTCTGATGCTTGGAATGTCAAGTTCTTTTAGCATATTTAAAATTTTGGGAGTACGAAGGCATCCTAGGATGATCCTCATTGCTTCGTTCTGCAGTTTTTCCAGCCCTCCAAGCTTCCAGTCAGTCACAAGAGCAAGTAGTGGCGCGGCATAATCAGCCAATGATCTAATATAAGCAAGATACATCATTTTTACAATTTTAACATTAGCACCATACCTTGGCTAAAAACCTGCCACAGCTCTAAGTGCTCTCAGCCTTTCTTTGTACTGGCAACAAAGTCTCGTTACAACAGGTCCAAGTAGTGGAACCTGAAAGCCTAGATACCTGTATCTGCTTACATATTCTAAAAGAGACCCATCATGCAACTGGATCCGGCAAATTGTGCCTCTGTCGAGGAGGACGCTTATTGAGTATCTTTGTTTTAATCAGTAGAGATTAACAACCCCAGGTCCTGATACGAGGCTCGTACATGGTTAAGGATGTTTTGGGTGTTGGAGAGTCTGGTCTTGTGAATCAGTATATCATCAGCAAAACTAATCATATAATGATGGGGCTGGCTAGGCATAGCATTAAGTAAAGCATTAATTAGAAAATTGAATAGAGCGGGACTGAGCACACCTCCCTGTGGGGTTCCTAATTCAAAATCATTAGTTATACTTCTATGCCCCTGGAACAACACAGAAGACTTTCTGTTGGACAGGTAACCTTTAATCCAGCGGAGAAGCCATCCTCCAACATCCATTCTGGCAAATTCACCAATGATTACATGTCGGTTGGCTACATCAAAAGCAGATTTAAGTTCAAGGAAGGTAGTGTATGAGCTGTCAGTGTACAGGGTGAGAAAGGTGGTTATGCAATGACGCACGCTCCTTCCATGCATGAAACCATGCAACCGGGGAGACAAAAATTTTTTGATTCTGTGAATGAGACGATTAAGAATCATCCTCTCGAATGTTTTGCAAAAGCAGCTAGTAAGAGATATTGGGCGAAATGTGTTTTGTTGATTGGGCACTGAAAGGCGAATGATGAGGCTGTTGGTCCAAGATTCAGGGAGCTCCCCAGTTACACAACTCACGTTAGGAGACTCAAGGAGGGGGATGACGTGTTTCTTCTCCCTACACATTTTTTTTTATAAACCTCGTCGACTTGTGTATGTGTGTGTGTGTGTGTGTGTGTGTGTGTGTGTGTGTGTGTGTGTGTGTGTGTGTGTGTGTGTGTGTGTGTGTGTGTGTGTATGTGTGTGTGTATGTATGTGTGTGACCTTCAACAGGTTTTCTAACCAGGATAACTTCAGCAAGCAATAATGTCGCGATGGTGTGGTTTCAAGTGAACCGTTTACTTGGCACTCTCTTGGTCCTGATGCATCAACGACGTCATGGTCATAGCACCAGCACACGTCATTATGGTAATTTTCCTAAGTGACTCCAGCAAAGAGTCGATTAAGACAAACTCTTCCTCTGTCTTGACAGCCTCCTCACCAGGCGACACGCAGAGCTACAGATATAGACTCCACCAACAAAGGTGACTTAAGGACGTAAAGAAATTGAAGGAACATTACAGTAGCCCTATTGGCCCATGCTAGTCGGGTCCATCTCGCATCAACCAACACCCACTCAGTCTATATTTAAAGCTTCCCAAAGCTGTCGCCTCTTACATGATGCTGACCAGAAGTGTGTCCCAGTTACCACCACTCTCACCATCACCACTCACCATCACCACTCTCACCATCACCACTCTCACCATCACCACTCACCATCACCACTCTCACCATCACCACTCACCATCACCACTCTCACCATCACCACTCACCATCACCACTCACCATCACCACTCTCACCATCACCACTCTCACCATCACCACTCTCACCATCACCACTCACCATCACCACTCTCACCATCACCACTCACCATCACCACTCTCACCATCACTCGCCATCACCACTCTCACCATCACCACTCTCACCATCACCACTCTCACCATCACCACTCTCACCATCACCACTCTCACCATCACCACTCTCACCATCACCACTCTCACCATCACCACTCTCATCATCACCACTCTCACCATCACCACTCTCACCATCACCACTCTCGCCATCACCACTCTCACTAACTCCGCTCTCACCATCAGTCTCACCATCACTACTCTCACCACCACTTTCACCGTCACCATTCTCACCATCACCACTCTAACCATCACCACTCTAACCATCACCACTCTCACCATCACTCTCACTAACACCACTCTCACCATCACCACTCTCACTATCACCACTCTCACCATCACCACTCTCACCAACACCACTCTCACAATCACTTTCGCTATCACTCTCACTATCACCACTCTCATCATCACCACCCTCACAATCACTTTCACTATCACCACTCATCACTCACCATCACTCTCACTATCGCCGCTCTCACCATCACTCTCGCTATCACTTTCACTATCACCACTCATCATCACTACTCTCACCATCACTCTCACTATCACCACCCTCACCATCACTCTATCAACACTCTCACCATCACCCTCACCATCACTCTCACCTCAGCACTCTCACCGCCACTCTCACCATCACTCTCACTATCAGCACTCTCACCATCACCACTCTCACTGTCACTGTCACCACTCTCACGATCATCACTCTCACGAACACGACTCTCACCATCACAACTCTCACCATCACCACTCTCACTATCACCACTCTCACTGTCACCACTCTCACCATCACCACTCTCACCATCAAACACGTTAACCTTTCCTACAAGCATCAACCGCAACTACCCCAGTCACAACAACAATTACCACTACTAACAGTCACAACAACAACTACCACTACTGTCACAACAACAACTACCACTGCTAACAGTCATCAACAACTACCACTACTGTTACAACAACAACTACCACTACTAACAGTCACAGCAACAACTACCACTACTAATAGTCACAACAACAACAACCACTACTAACAGTCACAACTACAACTACTATCAGTCACAACAACAACTATCACTACTAACAGTCACAGCAACAACTACCACTACTAAGTCACAACAACAACTACCACTACTAACAATCATGACAACAACTACCACTACTAACAGTAACAGCAACAACTACCACTACTGTCACAACAACTACCACTACTAACAGTCACAACAACAACTACCACTATTAACGGTCACAACAACTACTACCACTACTGACAGTCCCAACAACAACTACCACTACTAATAGCCACAACAACAATTACCACTACTAACAGCCACAACTACTGCCACTACTACCAGTCACAACAACTACCACTATTAACAATCACAACAACTACTAATACTAACAGTCACAGCAACAACTACCACTATTAACGGTCACAACAACTACTACCACTACTAACAGTCACAACAACAACTACCACTACTAATAGCCACAACAACAATTACCAC
This sequence comes from Cherax quadricarinatus, assembly GCF_038502225.1. Lineage (NCBI taxonomy): Eukaryota > Metazoa > Arthropoda > Malacostraca > Decapoda > Parastacidae > Cherax > Cherax quadricarinatus. Next base: position 13,981,691 of record NC_091294.1, read on the forward strand.
TACTAACAGCCAAAACTACTGCCACTACTACCAGTCACAACAACTATCACTATTAACAATCACAACAACAACAGCTACCACTACTAACAGTCGCAACAACAACTACAACTACTATCAGTCACAACAACAACTACCACTACTAACAGTCACAGCAACAACTACCACTACTAACAGTCACAACAACAACAACTACAACTACTATCAGTCACAACAACAACTACAACTACTATCAGTCACAACAACAACTACCACTACTAACAGTCACAGCAACAACTACCACTACTAACAGTCACAGCAACAACTACCACTACTAACAGTCACAGCAACAACTACCACTACTAACCGTCACAGCAACAACTACCACTACTAACAGTCACAACAACTATTACCACTACTAACAGTCACAACAACAACTACCACTACTAACAGTCACAACAACAACTACTACTCCTAACAGTCACAACAACAACTACCACTACTAACAGTCACAGCAACAACTACCACTACTAACCGTCACAGCAACAACTACCACTACTAACAGTCACAACAACTATTACCACTACTAACAGTCACAACAACTATTACCACTACTAACAGTCACAACAACAACTACCACTACTAACAGTCACAACAACAACTACTACTCCTAACAGTCACAACAATAACTACCACTACTAACAGTCACAGCAATAACTACCACTACTAACAGTCACAACAACAACAACTACCACTGCTCAGTCACAACAACAACTACCACTACTAACAGTCACAGCAACAACTTCCACTACTAACAGTCACAACAACAACAACTACCACTGCTATCAGTCACAACAACAACTACCACTACTAACAGTCACAGCAACAACTACCAATACTAACAGTCACAGCAACAACTACCACTACTGTCACAACAATAACTACCACTACTAACAGTCACAACAACTATTGCCACTACTAACCGTCACAGCAACAACTACCACTACTAACAGTCACAACAACTACTCCCAATACTACCAGTCACAGCAACTACCACTATTAGCAATCACAACAACAACTACCGCTACTAACAGTCACAACAACAACTACCACTACTATCAGTCACAACAACAAACTACCACTTCTAACAGCCACAGCAACAACTACCACTACTAGCACTCACAACAACTACCATTACTAACAGTCACAACAAGAACTACCACTACTATCAGTCACAACAACGGCAACTAACACATCAATAACAACTACCACTACTAACACTCACAACAACCACTTCCACTACTAACAGTCACAACAACAACTACTACTAACAGTCACAACAAGAACTACCACTACTATCAGTCACAACAACGGCAACTAACACATCAATAACAACTACCACTACTAACACTCACAACAACCACTTCCACTACTAGCAGTCACAACAACTACCACTACTAGCAGTCACAACAACAGCAGCTAACACATTAACAACAACAACAACTACTACTAACAGTCACAACAACAACTACCACTAGTAACAGTCACAACAACTACCACTACTAACAGTTACAACAACAACTACCACTACTAACAGTCACAACAACTACCACTACTATCAGTCACAACAACTACCACTACTATCAGTCACAACAACAACTACCACTACTAGCAGTCACAACAACAGCAGCTAACACATTAACAACATCTACCACTACTAATAGACACAACAACAGCAACTAGCACATTAACAACAACTACCACTACTAACAGTCACAACATCAACAACTACAACTAACAGTCACAACAACAACTACCAATACTAACAGTCACAGCAACAACTACCACTACTGTCACAACAATAACTACCACTACTAACAGTCACAACAACTATTGCCACTACTAACCGTCACAGCAACAACTACCACTACTAACAGTCACAACAACTACTCCCACTACTACCAGTCACAGCAACTACCACTATTAACAATCACAACAACAACTACCACTACTAACAGTCACAACAACAACTACCACTACTATCAGTCACAACAACAAACTACCACTACTAACAGTCACAGCAACAACTACCACTACTAGCACTCACAACAACTACCATTACTAACAGTCACAACAAGAACTACCACTACTATCAGTCACAACAACGGCAACTAACACATCAATAACAACTACCACTACTAACACTCACAACAACCACTTCCACTACTAACAGTCACAACAACAACAACTACTACTAACAGTCACAACAACAACTACCACTGCTAACACTCACGAAAACTATGAGCACTATGAACAACCACAATAACACCAGTAACAACTACCGCTAGAGACAAAAACAACAATAATTAAGACCATATACTTCAACAAGAGCCTCGTCAATTGCACTCATGTTTAATAACAAACTACAACAACCACAACTACCACCCCGTCTCCTCACCCTAACACCCCTGACAACTTCACCTAACAACATCAGCATAAATATCAACTAGCACCCCATACCCAGCAAACAACAACAACCACAACAATAACAACCACAAAAAGAACAAGAACAACAAAACACGACAAGAACAAGAACAACAAACAAAAATAACGAACTCCCTACCTCACCAACAATTATAAAGAGAGAGAGAGAGAGAGAGAGAGAGAGAGAGAGAGAGAGAGAGAGAGAGAGAGAGAGAGAGAGAGAGAATCAATTTCAAATTCAAAAGCTTTACTGACTTAGTTTGAGCCACAAAGTCAACCAATTTTAAGACGAGATTCACTTAACTAACAGTTCACTTAATAAAAAATTCGCTTAACTAATAATTCACCTGAGTAAGAATTCACTTGACTAATAGTTCACTAGCAACAAACATTATCCAACAGTGTGGATGATGGGGAAGACAACAGTGTGGATGATGGGGAAGACAATGTGGATGATGGGGAAGACAACAGTGTGGATGATGGGGAAGACAACAGTGTGGATGATGGGGAAGACCACAGTGTGGATGATGGGGAAGACAACAGTGTGGATGATGGGGAAGACAACAGTGTGGATGATGGGGAAGACAACAGTGTGGATGATGGGGAAGACAACAGTGTGGATGATGGGGAAGACCACAATGTGGATGATGGGGAAGACAACAGTGTGGATGATGGGGAAGACAACAGTGTGGATGATGGGGAAGACCACAATGTGGATGATGGGGAAGACAGCAATGTGGATGATGGGGAAGACAACAGTGTGGATGATGGGGAAGACAACAATGTAGATGATGGGGAAGACCACAATGTGGATGATGGGGAAGACAACAGTGTGGATGATGGGGAAGACAACAATGTGGATGATGGGGAAGACCACAATGTGGATGATGGGGAAGACAACAGTGTGGATGATGGGGAAGACCACAATGTGGATGATGGGGAAGACCACAATGTGGATGATGGGGAAGACAACAGTGTGGATGATGGGGAAGACAACAATGTGGATGATGGGGAAGACAACAGTGTGGATGATGGGGAAGACCACAATGTGGATGATGGGGAAGACAACAGTGTGGATGATGGGGAAGACAACAATGTGGATGATGGGGAAGACAACAGTGTGGATGATGGGGAAGACAACAGTGTGGATGATGGGGAAGACAACAGTGTGGATGATGGGGAAGACCACAATGTGGATGATGGGGAAGACAACAGTGTGGATAATGGGGAAGACAACAGTGGGGATGATGGGGAAGACAACAGTGTAGATGATGGGGAAGACAACAGTGTGGATGATGGGGAAGACAACAATGTGGATGATGGGGAAGACAACAATGTGGATGATGGGGAAGACAACAGTGTAGATGATGGGGAAGACAACAATGTGGATGATGGGGAAGACAACAGTGTGGATGATGGGGAAGACAACAGTGTGGATGATGGGGAAGACAACAGTGTGGATAATGGGGAAGACAACAATGTGGATGATGGGGAAGACAACAGTGTGGATGATGGGGAAGACAACAGTGTGGATGATGGGGAAGACAACAGTGTGGATAATGGGGAAGACAACAATGTGGATGATGGGGAAGACAACAGTGTGGATGATGGGGAAGACAACAGTGTGGATAATGGGGAAGACAATGTGGATGATGGGGAAGACAACAGTGTGGATGATGGGGAAGACAACAGTATGGATGATGGGGAAGACAACAGTGTGGATAATGGGGAAGACACCAATGTGGATGATGGAGAAGACAACAGTGTGGATGATGGGGAAGACAACAGTGTGGATAATGGGGAAGACAACAGTGGGGATGATGGGGAAGACAACAGTGTGAATGATGGGGAAGACAACAGTGTGGATGATGCGGAAGACAACAGTGTGGATGATGGGGAAGACAACAGTGTGGATGATGGGGAAGACAACAGTGTGGATGATGGGGAAGACAACAGTGTGGATGATGGGGAAGACAACAGTGTGAATGATGGGGAAGAAAACAGTGTGGATGATGGGGAAGACAACAGTGTGGATGATGGGAAAGACAACAGTGTGGATGATGGGAAGACAACAGTGTGGATGATGGGGAAGAAAACAGTGTGGATGATGGGGAAGATAACAGTGTGGATGATGGGGAAGACAACAGTATGGATGGTGGGGAAGACAACAGTGTGGATGGTGGGGAAGACAACAGTGTGGATGGTGGGGAAGACTATAGTGTGAATGGTTGGTAAGACAACAGTGGGGATTGTAGGGAAGACAACAGTGTGGATTGTAGGGAAGACAACAGTGTGGATGTTAGGGAAGACAACAGTGTGAATGGTGGGGAAGACAACAGTGTGGATGGTGGGAAGACAACAGTGTGGATGGTGGGGAAGACAACATAGTGGATGGTGGGGAAGACAACTGTGGATGGTAGGGAAGACAACAGTGTAGATGGTAGGGAAGACAACAGTGTGGATTGTGTGGAAGACAACAGTGTGGAGGGTGTGGAAGACAACAGTGTGGAGGGTGTGGAAGACAACAGTGTGGATGGTGGGGAAGACAACAGTGTGGATGGTGGGGAAGACAACAGTGTGGATGGTGTGGAAGACAACAGTGTGGATGGTGGGGAAGACAACAGTGTGGATGGTGGGGAAGACAACAGTGTGGATGGTGGGAAGACAACAGTGTGGATGGTGGGGAAGACAACAGTGTGGATGGTGGGGAAGACAACAGTGTGGATGGTAGGGAAGACAACAGTGTAGATGGTAGGGAAGACAACAGTGTGGATTGTGTGGAAGACAACAGTGTGGAGGGTGTGGAAGACAACAGTGTGGATGGTGGGGAAGACAACAGTGTGGATGGTGGGGAACACAACAGTGTGGATGGTGTGGAAGACAACAGTGTGGATGGTGGGGAAGACAACAGTGTGGATGGTGGGGAAGACAACAGTGTGGATGGTGGGGAAGACAACAGTGTGGATGGTGGGGAAGACAACAGTGTGGATGGTGGGAAGACAACAGTGTGGATGGTGGGGAAGACAACAGTGTGGATGGTGGGGAAGACAACAGTGTGGATGGTGGGGAAGACAACACAGTGTGGATGGTGTAGAAGACAACAGTGTGGAGTGTGGGGAAGACAACAGTGTGGATGGTGGGGAAGACAACAGTGTGGATGGTGGGGAAGACAACAGTGTGGATGGTGGGGAAGACAACAGTGCGGATGGTGGGGAAGACACCAGTGTGGATGGTAGGGAAGACAACAGTGTGGATGGTAGTTAAGACAGCAGCGTGGATGGTAGGGAAGACAACAGTGTGGATGGTGGGGAAGCCAACAGTGTGGATGGTAGGGAAGACAACAGTGTGGATGGTAGTTAAGACAGCAGCGTGGATGGTAGGGAAGACAACAGTGTGGATGGTGGGGAAGACAACAGTGTGGATGGTGGGGAAGACAACAGTGTGGATGGTGGGAAGACAACAGTGTGGATGGTGGGGAAGACAACAGTGTGGATGGTGGGGAAGACAACAGTGTGGATGGTAGGGAAGACAACAGTGTAGATGGTAGGGAAGACAACAGTGTGGATTGTGTGGAAGACAACAGTGTGGAGGGTGTGGAAGACAACAGTGTGGATGGTGGGGAAGACAACAGTGTGGATGGTGGGGAACACAACAGTGTGGATGGTGTGGAAGACAACAGTGTGGATGGTGGGGAAGCCAACAGTGTGGATGGTAGGGAAGACAACAGTGTGGATGGTAGTTAAGACAGCAGCGTGGATGGTAGGGAAGACAACAGTGTGGATGGTGGGGAAGCCAACAGTGTGGATGGTAGGGGACAACAGTGTGGATGGTAGGGAAGACAACAGTGTGAATGGTAGGGGAGACAACAGTGTGGATGGTAGGGAAGACAACAGTGTGGATGGTAGGGGAGACAACAGTGTGGATGGTAGGGAAGACAACAGTGTTGATGGTAGGGGAGACAACAGTGTGGATGGTAGGGAAGACAACAGTGTGGATGGTGTGAAGACAACAGTGTGGATGGTGGGGAAGACAATATTGTTCATGTCAACTCCCATATATTGGCCATCTTCCTCAAGGTCCGCCAAGGTGTGGGGGTGGGAGAGTCTGTCTGACTGTTGGCTGCCAGGCAAACACTTTCATTTTTTTTGCTTGTTTTCGACATACTCGCCAAAACCAACCCTCTTGTTGGCCCGGTCCACGTACCATTGATGATATATTGATGTCGTGCCCGTGCCCTGTCATCACAAACAGCAATAACTGGAGGGACTTAACTTAGAGTGTCCAGAAGAGGGAGGTGGATCGTCTGAGTGAAGGGGAACTGAAGGGAACTTGCGCTGTGAAAACCACATGTGCAACACCTGGGTTATTTAATTAGCAGACGTTCCAGCAGTGGCTTTATCAGTTCAGTGCAGAGCCGAGATACCTAGATAGTAGAAGGTGAGATGATCACTCCCTCTGCCTTTCACACTAAGTAGGTGCAAATGAATTACTCATTGGGGATAAGGGAATTACAATCGGTGAAAAGATTAGAGAAAATACACAGACACAGACAACATTTTTTTTGTTCATTTGGGTAAAATATATTAAAACCTTAAAAAGGTGTAAAAGGAAATTTCTCACTTCTGAAGCGTTGAAGTGGAATGTTGAACGTAGAGACTGAAGTCTGGTGTATGACCAGGGTCATACAAGTCTGGTGTATGACCAGGGTCATACAAGTCTGGTGTATGACCAGGGTCATACAAGTCTGGTGTATGACCAGGGTCATACAAGTCTGGTGTATGACCAGGGTCATACAAGTCTGGTGTATGACCAGGGTCATACAAGTCTGGTGTATCACCAGTGTCATTCAAGTCTGGTGTATCACCAGTGTCATTCAAGTCTGGTGTATCACCAGTGTCATTCAAGTCTGGTGTATGACTAGGGTCATACAAGTCTGGTGTATCACCAGGGTCATACAAGTCTGGTGTATCACCAGGGTCATACAAGTCTGGTGTATGACCAGGGTCATACAAGTCTGGTGTATCACCAGTGTCATTCAAGTCTGGTGTATCACCAGTGTCATTCAAGTCTGGTGTATCACCAGTGTCATTCAAGTCTGGTGTATGACTAGGGTCATACAAGTCTGGTGTATCACCAGGGTCATACAAGTCTGGTGTATCACCAGGGTCATACAAGTCTGGTGTATGACCAGGGTCATACAAGTCTGGTGTATCACCAGTGTCATTCAAGTCTGGTGTATCACCAGTGTCATTCAAGTCTGGTGTATGACTAGGGTCATACAAGTCTGGTGTATCACCAGGGTCATACAAGTCTGGTGTATTACCAGGGTCATACAAGTCTGGTGTATGACCAGGGTCATACAAGTCTGGTGTATGACCAGGGTCATACAAGTCTGGTGTATGACCAGGGTCATACAAGTCTGGTGTATGACCAGGGTCATACAAGCCTTGTGTATCACCTGCGTCATACAAGTCTGGTGTATCACCAGCGTCATACAAGTCTGGTGTATCACCAGGGTCATACAAGTTTTGTGAATCACCTGGGTCATACAAGTCTAGTGTATCACCAGGGTCATACAAGTCTGGTGTATGACCAGGGTCATACAAGTCTGGTGTATGACCAGGGTCATACAAGTCTGGTGTATGACCAGGGTCATACAAGTCTTGTGTATCACCAGGGTCATACAAGTCTGGTGTATCACCAGGGTCATACAAATCTTGTGTATCACCTGGGTCATACAAGTCTGGTGTATGACCAGGATCATACAAGTCTAGTGTATCACCAGGGTCATACAAGTCTGGTGTATCACCAGGGTCATACAAATCTTGTGTATCACCTGGGTCATACAAGTCTGGTGTATGACCAGGATCATACAAGTCTAGTGTCACCAGGGTCATACAAGTCTGGTGTATCACCAGGGTCATACAAGTCTGGTGTATCACCAGGGTCATACAAATCTTGTGTATCACCTGGGTCATACAAGTCTGGTGTATGACCAGGATCATACAAGTCTAGTGTCACCAGGGTCATACAAGTTTGGTGTATAACTAGGGTCATACAAGTCTGGTGTATGACCAGGGTCATACAAGTCTGGTGTACCACCTGGGTCATACAAGTCTGGTGTATGACCAGGGTCATACAAGTCTGGTGTATCACCAGGGTCATACAAGTCTGGTGTATGACCAGGGTCATACAAGTCTGGTGTACCACCAGGGTCATACAAGTCTGGTGTATGACCAGGGTCATACAAGTCTGGTGTATCACCAGGGTCATACAAGTCTGGTTCTTCACCAGGGTCATACAAATCTGGTGTATCACCTGATTCATACAGGTCTGGTGTATCACCTGGTTCATACAGGTCTGGTGTATCACCTGGTTCATACAGGTCTGGTGTAGCACCTGGTTCATACAGGTCTTGTGTAGCACCTGGTTCATACAGGTCTGGTGTATCACCTGGTTCATACAGGTCTGGTGTATCACCTGATTCATACAGGTCTGGTGTATCACCTGGTTCATACAGGTCTGGTGTATCACCTGATTCATACAGGTCTGGTGTATCACCTGGTTCATACAGGTCTGGTGTATCACCTGGTTCATACAGGTCTGGTGTATCACCTGGTTCATACAGGTCTGGTGTAGCACCTGGTTCATACAGGTCTGGTGTAGCACCTGGTTCATGCAGGTCTGGTGTATCACCTGGTTCATACAGGTCTGGTGTATCACCTGGTTCATACAGGTCTGGTGTATCACCTGGTTCATACAGGTCTGGTGTATCACCTGGTTCATACAGGTCTGGTGTATCACCTGGTTCATACAGGTCTGGTGTATCACCTGGTTCATACAGGTCTGGTGTATCACCTGGTTCATACAGGTCTGGTGTAGCACCTGGTTCATACAGGTCTGGTGTATCACCTGGTTCATACAGGTCTTGTGTATCACCTGGTTCATACAGGTCTTGTGTATCACCTGGTTCATACAGGTCTGGTGTATCAAGAAGGTGTAGATAAATTTACCTTCCATCAACCACAATTAAACCTTCCTTCTATATATCTCAGTTAATTAAACGTGCCTGCCATTTACCACAAAGTTACTTTCCATCTACGATAGTTAATCACCGAACCAGCATTTAACAGCCAAAAACTGAGTTTATGGGCCAAAAAACACTATAGCGATTCTGTCTCTGTTTCCAATAAAAAAAATGCCTCTGTTAGTCATGGATCAAAGGATGCAGTTCCTGTACTGTTAATTGCAATAATCGTATGACTATTGTTGACCTCTCTTTCGAGCAGCCAGACCTCCTCGCCACTCCCTTGTGAGGTGACACAGCAGGTTCAGGTCCAGCACTGTCAGGAGATACGTATGAACAGGTATGCTGCCACCAACCTGGAACACAAACACACACACACAGTTGTAGGTACGGAGATCTTCAGTGTCATCTGGTGTGGGAATCTGACCCACCCACGAACAGATAAAGTGTCTGATGACTTGATCACAAAACTGTATGACAGAGTTCTTCCCGAAAAGTCGCTTCACTACATCTCTTGTCGAGTCAATGATTTGTTCTGTAATTATTTTTCCTCTAGAAATATTTTTATTGTTTTTTATAATATCGTCTTGGTCTTCGGAGTCTTTAAGTTAAATATTATTTTTGCTGATCGTATAATTTCATTACTCATACTTTACAGATATCTTTTTTCTTGTGAGAGGAGAACTGTGGGCGAGTCTTCTGTCACTGTCGTCAGTTAACTTGTTCAGTTGTGTTCTTCAGTGACTCTCCCGTGCCAACTGAGAAAGAGTCGGACTCCGTCAAACTTTAAGAGCCAGTAGTAGGTTTTTGGCGTGAGTCAGAAGTCACGGTGAGGGACTTTTGTCTCAGGTTTTACAGACCAGCATAAACAGTCTAACACTGTAATATAATCTTCGTTATCACCTTCTTTCCATTTCTCAGGAAAACTCTTGTCTACGCTTTCTCGTTTCATGTACTGAAGTCAGATGTACATTCATAGTTAAGATCTTTCTTCATGAGTCGTAAATTCTTCCGAGTTGATTCTCAGATCTTAATCAGATATTATGCAAAATGAACTTCGTAATGCTGCGGCAGTATGTAGAACCTTAATACACACTCCTCAGCCATCATCTTCAGTTCATCAGTCCTAAGTATTGAACCTCTGTAATGTGAGGCCAGAGTATTGAGATTTGTTCTCCAATGCTTGATTTCCCTCACCAATGATTTTAGGTCATGAAAATGCTAAGTCAGACCCATAAGCGAGGCACCATGTACAAAATATATCTCGCTGTACATAGGTGCTTTGTCTAACTTAACCCAGTCCAACTTTCTTACCAGCATTAGTTACTTCACCATCACTTGTCTGTCCCGACAACATCTCTGCTTTTTCCTCAATACCAAGGTTCTTCAGAATAATCTCAAAAGCATCTAGAAGCCCTTCAGAACTATGCTTACCAGAGCCTCTCAGAACTACGCTGATCCGAACCTTTACCCGAAAAAGTCAGTCTTCGGCCTTGGCTTTACTTCTGTAACTAGCAGTTAATAAATTTACATTCAATTGGACACATGTCAACTGAGGCATCAACCTGCAGCGTCACAGTTGCCATGATGACCTCAGCATCTGTAAGAAGCAATGTTAGGTAAATAGTTGGATCATCATAAAGTTCACAAGGCGCAGATGTTCACACGCTATTCTCTTATTATAAACATGCAGTTTTTGCAACTGATCAGGATAGCCAAGAGTTTGCAAGTAGTGCAATGTCAGTCTCTTGATGTGTTTATGTGAGTGTGTCCGTATGAGAGAAAGTCAAACACAGACCATCCCATAGTGACCATCCAGACACTGGTTGTGTCTAGATGGTTTATCATGACTAAATTTCTAAATGATAGTGGGAACTAATATCATAATCATAATTTAATAAAAATCTTGATTTCTACAAGTACATGTACAAGGTATACAGGTCTAGCTGACATCAGTGACATACTACTATTTAGAAAGCCCCTTGTTATGCAGAGCATTTCGGGCAAATTAGGTCAATTTTGTTCCCTGGATGCGACCCACACCTACTCCAGTTACCTACTCATTGCTAAGGAAACAGGGACAGCAGATGTTTTAAGGAAACACGTCCCAATGTATCCACCCGTACCGGGGATCGAACCAAGGACCTCAATGTGCGAGCTGTGTGCGCTACCAACCGAGCTACGGGATACGTGCATTATACTAAACAACAATATATTTATAATTCTAACTTGTGGATTTAGCGCTTAGTTTTGATTATATTAATAATTTATCAGTGTAAATTATATTAGACAACAATATGCTAAAATTTGGAGATAACATTCAATGTTGAATTATATATTATTATGGATAATCTCGGTTAAAATTATAGGAAGAAATTATCTTATCACACGAATTATTTCGACAAAGGCTTCCTGGAACCCCCGTCAATTATCGTGACGTTTCACTGTCATATTATATCACACAGGATGGTGTGTCACTGTCATATTACATCACACAGGATGGTGTTTCACTGTCATATTATATCACACAGGATGGCGTTTCACTGTCATATTATATCACACAGGATGGCGTTTCACTGTCATATTACATCACACAGGATGGTGTGTCACTGTCATATTACATCACACAGGATGGTGTTTCACTGTCATATTACATCACACAGGATGATATGTCACTGTCATATTACATCACACAGGATGGTATGTCACTGTCATATTTCATCACACAGGATGGTGTGTCACTGTCATATTACATCACACAGGATGGTGTTTCACTGTCATATTACATCACACAGGATGGTGTGTCACTGTCATATTACATCACACAGGATGGTGTTTCACTGTCATATTACATCACACAGGATGGTGTTTCACTGTCATATTACATCACACAGGATGGTGTTTCACTGTCATATTACATCACACAGGATGGTGTGTCACTGTCATATTACATCACACAGGATGGTGTTTCACTGTCATATTACATCACACAGGATGGTGTTTCACTGTCATATTACATCACACAGGATGGTGTGTCACTGTCATATTACATCACACAGGATGGTGTTTCACTGTCATATTACATCACACAGGATGGTGTTTCACTGTCATATTACATCACACAGGATGGTGTTTCACTGTCATATTACATCACACAGGATGATATGTCACTGTCATATTACATCACACAGGATGGTATGTCACTGTCATATTTCATCACACAGGATGGTGTGTCACTGTCATATTACATCACACAGGATGGTGTTTCACTGTCATATTACATCACACAGGATGGTGTGTCACTGTCATATTACATCACACAGGATGGTGTTTCACTGTCATATTACATCACACAGGATGGTGTGTCACTGTCATATTACATCACACAGGATGGTGTGTCACTGTCATATTACATCACACAGGATGGTGTTTCACTGTCATATTACATCACACAGGATGGTGTTTCACTGTCATATTACATCACACAGGATGGTGTGTCACTGTCATATTACATCACACAGGATGGTGTTTCACTGTCATATTACATCACACAGGATGGTGTTTCACTGTCATATTACATCACACAGGATGGTGTTTCACTGTCATATTACATCACACAGGATGATATGTCACTGTCATATTACATCACACAGGATGGTATGTCACTGTCATATTTCATCACACAGGATGGTGTTTCACTGTCATATTACATCACACAGGATGATATGTCACTGTCATATTACATCACACAGGATGGTATGTCACTGTCATATTACATCACACAAGATGGTATGTCACTGTCATATTACATCACACAGGATGGTGTTTCACTGTCATATTACATCACACAGGATGGTGTTTCACTGTCATATTACATCACACAGGATGGTGTGTCACTGTCATACTCCATCACACAGGATGGTGTTTCACTGTCATATTACATCACATAGGATGGTGTTTCACTGACATATTACATCACACAGGATGGTGTTTCACTGTCATATTCCACACAGGATGGTGTGTCGCTGTCATACTCCATCGCACAGGATGGTGTGTCACTGTCATACGCCATCACACAGGATGGTGTGTCACTGTCCTTATTACATCACACAGGATGGTGTCACTGTCATACTCCATCACACAGGATGGTGTGTCACTGTCATACTCCATCACACAGGATGGTGTGTCACTGTCCTATTACATCACACAGGATGGTGTGTCACTGTCATAGTCCATCACACAGGATGTGTGTCACTGTCATATTACATCACACAGGATGGTGTGTCACTGTCATAGTCCATCACACAGGATGGTGTGTCACTGTCATATTACATCACACAGGATGGTGTTTCACTGTCATATTACATCACACAGGATGGTGTTTCACTGTCATATTACATCACACAGGATGGTGTGTCACTGTCATATTCCATCACACAGGATGGTGTGTCACTGTCATATTCCATCACACAGGATGGTGTGTCACTGTCATATTCCATCACACAGGATGGTGTCACTGTCATTCCATCACACAGGATGGTGTGTCACTGTCATATTCCATCACACAGGATGGTGTGTCACTGTCATATTCCATCACACAGGATGGTGTCACTGTCATTCCATCACACAGGATGGTGTGTCACTGTCATCTTCCATCACACAGGATGGTGTGTCACTGTCATATTCCATCACACATGATGGTGTGTCACTATCCTATTCCATCACACAGGATGGTGTTTCACTGTCATATTACATCACACAGGATGGTGTGTCACTGTCATATTCCATCACACATGATGGTGTTTCACTGTCATATTACATCACACAGGATGGTGTTTCACTGTCATATTACATCACACAGGATGGTGTTTCACTGTCATATTACATCACACAGGATGGTGTGTCACTGTCATATTACATCACACAGGATGGTGTTTCACTGTCATATTACATCACACAGGATGGTGTTTCACTGTCATATTACATCACACAGGATGGTGTGTCACTGTCATATTACATCACACAGGATGGTGTTTCACTGTCATATTACATCACACAGGATGGTGTTTCACTGTCATATTACATCACACAGGATGGTGTTTCACTGTCATATTACATCACACAGGATGATATGTCACTGTCATATTACATCACACAGGATGGTATGTCACTGTCATATTTCATCACACAGGATGGTGTTTCACTGTCATATTACATCACACAGGATGATATGTCACTGTCATATTACATCACACAGGATGGTATGTCACTGTCATATTACATCACACAAGATGGTATGTCACTGTCATATTACATCACACAGGATGGTGTTTCACTGTCATATTACATCGCACAGGATGGTGTTTCACTGTCATATTACATCACACAGGATGGTGTGTCACTGTCATACTCCATCACACAGGATGGTGTTTCACTGTCATATTACATCACATAGGATGGTGTTTCACTGACATATTACATCACACAGGATGGTGTTTCACTGTCATATTCCACACAGGATGGTGTGTCGCTGTCATACTCCATCGCACAGGATGGTGTGTCACTGTCATACGCCATCACACAGGATGGTGTGTCACTGTCCTTATTACATCACACAGGATGGTGTGTCACTGTCATACTCCATCACACAGGATGGTGTGTCACTGTCCTATTACATCACACAGGATGGTGTGTCACTGTCATAGTCCATCACACAGGATGGTGTGTCACTGTCATATTACATCACACAGGATGGTGTTTCACTGTCATATTCCATCACACAGGATGGTGTTTCACTGTCATATTACATCACACAGGATGGTGTGTCACTGTTATATTCCATCACACAGGATGGTGTGTCACTATCCTATTCCATCACACAGGATGGTGTGTCACTGTCATCTTCCATCACACAGGATGGTGTGTCACTGTCATCTTCCATCACACAGGATGGTGTGTCACTGTCATATTCCATCACACATGATGGTGTTTCACTATCCTATTCCATCACACAGGATGGTGTGTCACTGTCATATTCCATCACACATGATGGTGTGTCACTGTCATATTCCATCACACAGGATGGTGTGTCACTGTCATATTCCATCACACAGGATGGTGTGTCACTGTCATATTCCATCACACAGGATGGTGTGTCACTGTCATTCCATCACACAGGATGGTGTGTCACTATCCTATTCCATCACACAGGATGGTGTGTCACTGTCATCTTCCATCACACAGGATGGTGTGTCACTGTCATCTTCCATCACACAGGATGGTGTGTCACTGTCATCTTCCATCACACAGGATGGTGTGTCACTGTCATCTT
>NC_091294.1:14002508-14092508 GCF_038502225.1 Cherax quadricarinatus
AAGTGACCTTGATACCTCAAAGGCGATGGGAACGGACAACATCTCCCCGTGGCTCCTTAGAGAAGGAGCAGAGATGCTGTGCGTGCCCCTAACCACAATCTTCAACACATCCCTTGAAACTGGGCAACTACCAGAGAAATGGAAGACAACAAATGTAGTCCCCATATTTAAGAAAGGAAACATAAATGAGGCACTAAACTACAGACCTGTGTCTCTGACGTGTATTGTGTGCAAAGTCATGGAGAAGATTATCAGGAGGAGAGTGGTGGAACACCTGGAACGGAACAAGATTATAAATGAAAACCAGCATGGGTTCATGGAAGGCAAATCCTGTGCCACAAACCTTCTGGAGTTTTATGACAAGGTAACAGAAGCAAGACACGAGAGAGAGGGGTGGGTTGATTGCATTTTCCTAGACTGCAGGAAGGCCTTTGACACAGTTCCCCACAAGAGATTAGTGCAGAAGCTGGAGGATCAGGCGCATATAACAGGGAGGGCACTGCAATGAATCAGGGAATACCTGACAGGGAGGCAGCAACGAGTCATGGTACGTGAAGAGGTATCACAGTGGGCGCCTGTGACGAGCGGGGTCCCACAGGGGTCAGTTCTAGGACCAGTGCTATTTTTGATATATGCGAACGACATAATGGAAGGAATAGACTCTGAAGTGTCCCTTTTCGCAGATGATGTGAAGCTGATGAGAAGAATTAAATCGGATGAGGATGAGGCAGGACTGCAAAGAGACCTGGACAGGCTGGACATGTGGTCCAGAAACTGGCTTCTCGAATTCAACCCTGCCAAATGTAAAGTCATGAAGATTGGGGAGGTGCAAAGAAGACCGCAGACAGAGTATAGGCTAGGTGGACAAAGACTACAGACCTCACTCAGGGAGAAAGAACTTGGGGTGACCTTAACACCGAGCACGTCACCGGAGGCACACATCAACCAAATAACCGCTGCAGTATACGGGCGCCTGGCAAACCTGAGAATAGCGTTCCGATACCTTAATAAGGAATCGTTCAAGACACTGTACACTGTGTATGTTAGGACCATACTGGAGTATGCAGCACCAGTCTGGAATCCACACCTGGTCAAGCACGCCAAGAAGTTAGAGAAAGTACAAAGGTTTGCAACAAGGCTAGTCCCGGAGCTCAGGGGAATGTCGTACGAGGAAAGGTTGTGGGGAATCGGACTGACGACACTGGAGGACAGAAGGGTCAGGGGAGACATGATAACGACATACAAGATACTGCGGGGAATAGACAAGGTGGACAGAGATAGGATGTTCCAGAGAGGGGACACAGAAACAAGGGGTCACAACTGGAAGCTGAAGACTCAGACGAGTCACAGGGACGTTAGGAAGTATTTCTTCAGTCATAGAGTCGTCAGGAAGTGGAATAGCCTAGCTAGTGAAGTAGTGGAGGCAGGAACCATTCATAGTTTTAAGAAGAGGTATGACAAAGCTCAGGAAGCAGAGAGGAAGAGGACCTAGTAGCGATCAGTGAAGAGGCGGGGCCAGGAGCTGAGTCTCGACCCCTGCAACCACAATTAGGTGAGTACAATTAGGTGAGCACACACACACACACACACACACACACACACACACACACACACACACACACACACACACACACACACACACACACACACACACACACACACACACACACACACACACACACACACACACACACACACAGACAGGCCTAGTGTCTAATCGACATGTGCCTAGTACAAAATGGTAACTAACACACACACACACACACACACACTACTCACAGTACACTCTCAGGTCGAGTCTAGCTTACTTAAGGTCACAAGGTCTAGTATGTCTTCCTGACATTCACCAGGTCGAGTCTAGTCTTCCTCACAGTCACCAGGTCGAGTCAAGTCTTCCTGACAGTCACCAGGTCGAGTCTTGTCTTCCTGACAGTCACCAGGTCGAGTCTAGTCTTCCTGACAGTCACCAGGTCGAGTCTAGTCTTCCTGACAGTCACCAGGTCGAGTCTAGTCTTCCTCACAGTCACCAGGTCGAGTCTAGTCTTCCTGACAGTCACCAGATCGAGTCTAGTCTTCCTGACAGTCACCAGGTCGAGTCTAGTCTTCCTGACAGTCACCAGGTCGAGTCTAGTCTTCCTCACAGTCACCAGGTCGAGTCTAGTCTTCCTGACAGTCACCAGATCGAGTCTAGTCTTCCTGACAGTCACCAGGTCGAGTCTAGTCTTCCTGACAGTCACCAGGTCGAGTCTAGTCTTCCTGACAGTCACCAGGTCGAGTCTAGTCTTCCTGACAGTCACCAGGTCGAGTCTAGTCTTCCTGACAGTCACCAGGTCGAGTCTAGTCTTCCTGACAGTCACCAGGTCGAGTCTAGTCTTCCTGACAGTCACCAGGTCGAGTCTAGTCTTCCTGACAGTCACCAGGTCGAGTCTAGTCTTCCTGACAGTCACCAGGTCGAGTCTAGTCTTCCTGACAGTCACCAGGTCGAGTCTAGTCTTCCTGACAGTCACCAGGTCGAGTCTAGTCTTCCTGACAGTCACCAGGTCGAGTCTAGTCTTCCTGACAGTCACCAGGTCGAGTCTAGTCTTCCTGACAGTCACCAGGTCGAGTCTAGTCTTCCTGACAGTCACCAGGTCGAGTCTAGTCTTCCTGACAGTCACCAGGTCGAGTCTAGTCTTCCTGACAGTCACCAGGTCGAGTCTAGTCTTCCTGACAGTCACCAGGTCGAGTCTAGTCTTCCTGACAGTCACCAGGTCGAGTCTAGTCTTCCTGACAGTCACCAGGTCGAGTCTAGTCTTCCTGACAGTCACCAGGTCGAGTCTAGTCTTCCTGACAGTCACCAGGTCGAGTCTAGTCTTCCTGACAGTCACCAGGTCGAGTCTAGTCTTCCTGACAGTCACCAGGTCGAGTCTAGTCTTCCTGACAGTCACCAGGTCGAGTCTAGTCTTCCTGACAGTCACCAGGTCGAGTCTAGTCTTCCTGACAGTCACCAGGTCGAGTCTAGTCTTCCTGACAGTCACCAGGTCGAGTCTAGTCTTCCTGACAGTCACCAGGTCGAGTCTAGTCTTCCTGACAGTCACCAGATCGAGTCTAGTCTTCCTGACAGTCACCAGGTCGAGTCTAGTCTTCCTGACAGTCACCAGGTCGAGTCTAGTCTTCCTGACAGTCACCAGGTCGAGTCTAGTCTTCCTGACAGTCACCAGGTCGAGTCTAGTCTTCCTGACAGTCACCAGGTCGAGTCTAGTCTTCCTGACAGTCACCAGGTCGAGTCTAGTCTTCCTGACAGTCACCAGATCGAGTCTAGTCTTCCTGACAGTCACCAGGTCGAGTCTAGTCTTCCTGACAGTCACCAGGTCGAGTCTAGTCTTCCTGACAGTCACCAGGTCGAGTCTAGTCTTCCTGACAGTCACCAGGTCGAGTCTAGTCTTCCTGACAGTCACCAGGTCGAGTCTAGTCTTCCTGACAGTCACCAGGTCGAGTCTAGTCTTCCTGACAGTCACCAGGTCGAGTCTAGTCTTCCTGACAGTCACCAGGTCGAGTCTAGTCTTCCTGACAGTCACCAGGTCGAGTCTAGTCTTCCTGACAGTCACCAGGTCGAGTCTAGTCTTCCTGACAGTCACCAGGTCGAGTCTAGTCTTCCTGACAGTCACCAGGTCGAGTCTAGTCTTCCTGACAGTCACCAGGTCGAGTCTAGTCTTCCTGACAGTCACCAGGTCGAGTCTAGTCTTCCTGACAGTCACCAGGTCGAGTCTAGTCTTCCTGACAGTCACCAGGTCGAGTCTAGTCTTCCTGACAGTCACCAGGTCGAGTCTAGTCTTCCTGACAGTCACCAGGTCGAGTCTAGTCTTCCTGACAGTCACCAGGTCGAGTCTAGTCTTCCTGACAGTCACCAGGTCGAGTCTAGTCTTCCTGACAGTCACCAGGTCGAGTCTAGTCTTCCTGACAGTCACCAGGTCGAGTCTAGTCTTCCTGACAGTCACCAGGTCGAGTCTAGTCTTCCTGACAGTCACCAGGTCGAGTCTAGTCTTCCTGACAGTCACCAGGTCGAGTCTAGTCTTCCTGACAGTCACCAGGTCGAGTCTAGTCTTCCTGACAGTCACCAGATCGAGTCTAGTCTTCCTGACAGTCACCAGGTCGAGTCTAGTCTTCCTGACAGTCACCAGGTCGAGTCTAGTCTTCCTGACAGTCACCAGGTCGAGTCTAGTCTTCCTGACAGTCACCAGGTCGAGTCTAGTCTTCCTGACAGTCACCAGGTCGAGTCTAGTCTTCCTGACAGTCACCAGGTCGAGTCTAGTCTTCCTGACAGTCACCAGGTCGAGTCTAGTCTTCCTGACAGTCACCAGGTCGAGTCTAGTCTTCCTGACAGTCACCAGGTCGAGTCTAGTCTTCCTGACAGTCACCAGGTCGAGTCTAGTCTTCCTGACAGTCACCAGGTCGAGTCTAGTCTTCCTGACAGTCACCAGATCGAGTCTAGTCTTCCTGACAGTCACCAGGTCGAGTCTAGTCTTCCTGACAGTCACCAGGTCGAGTCTAGTCTTCCTGACAGTCACCAGGTCGAGTCTAGTCTTCCTGACAGTCACCAGGTCGAGTCTAGTCTTCCTGACAGTCACCAGGTCGAGTCTAGTCTTCCTGACAGTCACCAGGTCGAGTCTAGTCTTCCTGACAGTCACCAGGTCGAGTCTAGTCTTCCTGACAGTCACCAGGTCGAGTCTAGTCTTCCTGACAGTCACCAGGTCGTACTCAACATCTGTAACATATGTCAGGACAGCTAATATCAGAACTGCCTCAGAAAAGAGTCTTCTAGAACTTTTTTCACGACATATGTTATTACCATGATAGAGTATGCAGCACCAGCATGGAGCCCTCACCTAATGAAGCATATACGAAAGATAGAAAAGGTTCAGTGGTTTGCAACAAAACTAGTCCTAGAGGTAAGCGGGTTAAGTTATAAACAGAGACTAAAGGAACTAAACCTGATGGCTTGAGAAGAAAAAAAAAAGAATTAGGGCAGACACGATTACAGCATACAAGATACTCAAAGGCTTTGATAGTACAAATATTTGAGAATGCAAACTATCAGATCACCATGAGTCCCGCTAGTCTCGGGTCATGAGGCCACGAGAGGAGGGTGAGACCCGTGGTAAACACAAGACAACACCTGTCCTGGCCTCGCAGCTCTTTTGTTGGAGAAGGCGAACATTGCTAAATTAAGGAGTGGTTGTTAATTTTTCTCGAAATTCTGATACTGGGGGGAGAGCCTTTGTTTATTGCACAGGTGATGTGCTTCCATTCAGGGTGACCTCCCCCCCCACCCCCGCACGTTGGAATTAAAGGGGGTGCATAGAGGACCATGCAAACCTAGAGGAGAAGCTAAAAGGGAGACTTTGGAGAGAGAGAGAGCTCTGACAAGGGTTCAAGAGCTGGAGGCTCTTGTTGAGAGACTTTGGTCAGCGCATTTACTAGGGACCGTGCTGGTGCCGTGCGGGTCTTGAGACCTGTGGCTAGAAACTGACTGAGTTCCTAGAGGTGAACTGTTCCACCGACTCTGTCTTGTAACTTCATATTCGACTTCTTCCCCTAAATCGTGTGTTTCCTCGCTCAATAACTGATGTACTATCCTCATTTATCTTAATATCCCTTTATCTTGGACCAAGTGTAATGTTGTACAAGTATTAATAACTGTTACTGGAATAATATATTCACTGAATCTATTCTTCATGTTATTATTATTATTATTATTATTATTATTATTATTATTATTATTATTATCGCTGACAAGCGAGAGTAGATGGTGGGTGGGAGTGACTCAACTCTACTACTAGTAGTGTGTAGTGATGGTGAGTAGTGTGATATTAGTGTGTAGTGATGGTGAGTAGTGTGATAGTAGTGTGTAGTGATGGTGAGTAGTGTGATATTAGTGTGTAGTGATGGTGAGTAGTGTGATATTAGTGTGTAGTGATGGTGAGTAGTGTGATATTAGTGTGTAGTGATGGTGAGTAGTGTGATATTAGTGTGTAGTGATGGTGAGTAGTGTGATATTAGTGTGTAGTGATGGTGAGTAGTGTGATATTAGTGTGTAGTGATGGTGAGTAGTGTGATATTAGTGTGTAGTGATGGTGAGTAGTGTGATATTAGTGTGTAGTGATGGTGAGTAGTGTGATATTAGTGTGTAGTGATGGTGAGTAGTGTGATATTAGTGTGTAGTGATGGTGAGTAGTGTGATATTAGTGTGTAGTGATGGTGAGTAGTGTGATATTAGTGTGTAGTGATGGTGAGTAGTGTGATAGTAGTGTGTAGTGATGGTGAGTAGTGTGATATTAGTGTGTAGTGATGGTGAGTAGTGTGATATTAGTGTGTAGTGATGGTGAGTAGTGTGATAGTAGTGTGTAGTGATGGTGAGTAGTGTGATATTAGTGTGTAGTGATGGTGAGTAGTGTGATATTAGTGTGTAGTGATGGTGAGTAGTGTGATATTAGTGTGTAGTGATGGTGAGTAGTGTGATAGTAGTGTGTAGTGATGGTGAGTAGTGTGATATTAGTGTGTAGTGATGGTGAGTAGTGTGATAGCAGTGTGTAGTGATGGTGAGTAGTGTGATAGTAGTGTGTAGTGATGGTGAGTAGTGTGATAGTAGTGTGTAATAATGGTGAGAAGTGTGATAGTGTGTAGTGATGGTGAGTAGTGTGATAGTGTGTAGTGATGGTGAGTAGTGTGATAGTGTGTAGTGGTGGTGAGTAGTGTGATAATGTGTAGTGATGGTGAGTAGTGTGTACTGATGGTGAGTACTGTGATAGTAGTGTGTAGTGATCGTGAGTACTGTGATAGTAGTGTGTAGTGATGGTGAACAGTGTGAGAGTAGTGTGTAGTGATCGTAAGTAGTGTGATAGTAGTGTGTAGTGATGGTGAGTAGTGTGATAGTGTGTAGTGATGGTGAGTAGTGTGATAGTGTGTAGTGATGGTGAGTAGTGTGTAGTGATGGTGAGTAGTGTGATAGTGTGTAGTGATGGTGAGTAGTGTGTAGTGATCGTGAGTAGTGTGATAGTGTGTAGTGATGGTGAGTAGTGTGATAATAGTGTGTAGTGATGGTGAGTAGTGTGATAGTAGTGTGTAGTGATGGTGAGTAGTGTGATAGTAGTGTGTAGTGAAGGTGAGTAGTGTGATAGCAGTGTGTAGTGATGGTGAGTAGTGTGATAGTGTGTAGTGATGGTGAGTAGTGTGATAGTGTGTATTGATGGTGAGTAGTGTGATAGTGTGTAGTGATGGTGAGTAGTGTGATAGCAGTGTGTAGTAATGGTGAGTAGTGTGATAGTAGTGTGTAGTGATGGTGAGTAGTGTGATAGTAGTGTGTAGTGATGGTGAGTAGTGTGATAGTAGTGTGTAGTGAAGGTGAGTAGTGTGATAGCAGTGTGTAGTGATGGTGAGTAGTGTGATAGTGTGTAGTGATGGTGAGTAGTGTGATAGTGTGTAGTGATGGTGAGTAGTGTGATAGTGTGTAGTGATGGTGAGTAGTGTGATAGTGTGTAGTGATGGTGAGTAGTGTGATAGCAGTGTGTAGTGATGGTGAGTAGTGTGATAGTGTGTAGTGATCGTGAGTAGTGTGATAGTAGTGTGTAGTGATCGTGAGTAGTGTGATAGTAGTGTGTAGTGATCGTGAGTAGTGTGATAGTAGTGTGTAGTGATCGTGAGTAGTGTGGTAGTAGTGTGTAGTGATCGTGAGTAGTGTGATAGTAGTGTGTAATGATCATGAGTAGTGTGATAGAAGTGTGGGAGTGGTTGAAGTGTGATAGTATTATATAGTGAGAGGAATAGCGAAGTTCTCCGCTGCACTTCACACAGCCCCTGGTAACAACGGTTACCGTCTTCTACATCTCTCACTTCCCCATCCAGATCCTTTCGATTCCATTATCCCCATATATAACAAGAGGTAGGGGAGCGAGAGGTCAATAGAAACTAAAATACAAAAAAGAAACACAAGGATGTTAGGAAATACTTTTTCAGCCTCTGGATTGTAAATAAACGGAATAAGCTAGATAACGAAGCGGTGGAGGCAAACTCAGCACAAAATTTCAAGGATAGGTATAATAAGGCCCATGAGGCCAGGAACCAATACTGGCTGCGATTGCAATTTCTGAGGCCGGGCCAGGAACTGAGACTCGACCCCTGCAAATACAATTCAGTGAATATAACTCGGTGAGTACATACACATACACATCTCCGGGTAGAGACGTCAGAATGGGGAAGAGTAGCGAGCGGGGTCCCGCAAGGATCAGTATTATGACCAGTACTGTTTGTTGTTTGTGTGAAAGATATAACAGGTGGAGTGAGTCAAGTGTATACTGTTTGCTGATGATGTAAAATTAATGAGGAGAATAAAAACAAAACAAACTGACGGTCAGTTAATTAAATGGTTGCTTGAATTCGACCCCAGCAAATACACGGTTATGAAAACTGGAGGAGAAAGAAAAAACCGGACATGGTGTATAAATTCGGGAGACCGAGGCTGCAAACCTCACTCATAAATAAAGACCTCAAGATAAGCACAGTGTGAGATGCATCACTAGAGACCCACACCAGCAGTATAACCTCTGCAGACACTGTCTGGTAAATCTAAGAGTAGACTTCAGAAAGCACAACAAAGAGTCATTCTGGGCCTTTTATACAAGATATGTCAGGCTGCGTGCTTGGAGTACACAAGTATACAGCGAGACCAGCTACAGAGCTGAGCGGTTTGACCTCCACTATCCCTTTACTCCATCATAACTCTATCATTTCTCCACCATCATTCTCTCCATCACTTCTCCACCATTATTCTCTCCCTCACTTCCCCACCATCACTCTCTCCCTCATCATAGTCATGTCATGGTGCGGTGTACTAGCAGTATCTAGCGTTGTCGTCTGGTGTGGGTCACGCTAGTAACAGTCGTGGTGAGCCGGGTGTGCCCAGCCTCCCTCATCTTACCTTCCTTCATCTTCCTCATTCAGCGCTACACTGCTGGGTTAAGCCCTGCTGCTATTGAAGACGCTTCCCTCTGCCACTATTTACACTTCCCTCTGCCATTATTGACACTTCCCTCTGCCACTATTGACACTTCCATCTGCCACTATTGACACTTCCCTCTGCCACTATTGACACTTCCTTCTGCCACTATTGGCACTCATCTTTTGTCACTATTGACATTTCCCTGTGCCACTATTTACACTTCCCTCTGCCACTATTGATACTTCCCTCTACCAATATTGACACTTCCCTCTGCCACTATTGACACTTCCTTCTGTCACTATTGGCATTCCCCCTTGCCACTATTGACACTTCCCCCTGCCACTATTGACACTTCCCTCTGCTACTGTTGACACTCCCCACTGCCACTGATGACACTCCCCTCTGCCATTGATGACACTCCCCTCTGCCACTGATGACACTCCCCCCTGCCACTCTTGACACTTTCCTCTGCCACTCTTGACACTCCCCCCTGCCACTATTGACACTTCCCTCTGCCACTCTTGACACTCCCCCCTGCCACTACTGACACTTCCCTCTGCCACTGTTGACACTTCCCTCTGCCACTGTTGACATTTCCCTCTGCCACTGTTGACACTTCCCTCTGCCACTGTTGACATTCCCCTCTGCCACTGAATACACTTTCCCCTCTGTTACTGTTGACACTCCCCCCTGCCACTACTGACACTTCCCTCTGCCAGTGTTGACACTTCCCTCTGCCACTGTTGACACTTCCCTCTGCCACTATTGACACTTCCCTCTGCCACTGCTGACACTTCCCTCTGCCACTGTTGACATTTCCCTCTGCCACTGATGACACTCCCTTCTGTTATTGTTGACACTTCCCTCTGCCACTCTTGACACTCCCCTCTGCCACTATTGACACTTCCCTCTGCCACTGTTGACACTCCCCCCTGCCACTGATGACACTCCCCTCTGTTACTGATGACACTTCCCTCTGCCACTGATGACACTTCCCTCTGCCACTGTTGGCACTCCCCTTTGTCACTCTTGACACTCCCCCCTGCCACTACTGACATTTCCCTCTGCCACTGTTGACACTTCCCTCTGCCACTGTTGACATTTCCCTCTGCCACTGTTGACACTTCCCTCTGCCACTGATGACACTTCCCTCTGCCACTGAAGACACTTTCCCCTCTGTTAATGTTGACAATTCCCTCTGCCACTGTTGACACTTCCCTCTGCCACTGTTGACACTTCCCTCTGCCACTGTTGACACTTCCCTCTGCCACTATTGACACTTCCCTATGCTACTGCTGACACTTCCCTCTGCCACTGTTGACATTTCCCTCTGCCACTGATGACACTCCCCTCTGTTACTGATGACACTTCCCTCTGCCACTGATGACACTTCCCTCTGCCACTGTTGGCACTCCCCTTTGTCACTCTTGACACTCCCCCCTGCCACTACTGACATTTCCCTCTGCCACTGTTGACACTTCCCTCTGCCACTGTTGACATTTCCCTCTGCCACTGTTGACACTTCCCTCTGCCACTGATGACACTTCCCTCTGCCACTGAAGACACTTTCCCCTCTGTTAATGTTGACAATTCCCTCTGCCACTGTTGACACTTCCCTCTGCCACTGTTGACACTTCCCTCTGCCACTGTTGACACTTCCCTCTGCCACTATTGACACTTCCCTCTGCTACTGCTGACACTTCCCTCTGCCACTGTTGACATTTCCCTCTGCCACTGATGACACTCCCTTATGTTACTGTTGACACTTCCCTCTGCCACTGTTGATACTTCCCTCTGCCACTGTTGACACTTCCCTCTGTTACTGTTGACATTTCCCTCTGCCACTGTTGATACTTCCCCCTGCCACTGTTGACACTTCCCTCTGCCACTGTTGACACTTCCCTCTGCCACTGTTGACACTTCCCTCTGTTACTGTTGACATTTCCCTCTGCCACTGATGACACTCCCCTCTCTTACTGTTGACACTTCCCTCTGCCACTGTTGACACCTCCCTCTGCCACTGTTGACACTCCCCTCTGCCACTGTTGACACTTCCCTCTGCCACTGTTGATACTTCCCTCTGCCACTGTTGACACTTCCCTCTGCTACTGTTGACACTTCCCTCTGCCACTGTTGACACTTCCCTCTGCTACTGTTGACATTTCCCTCTGCCACTGATGACACTCCCTTCTGTTACTGTTGACACTTCCCTCTGCCACTGTTGGCACTTCCCTCTGCCACTGTTGACACTTCGCTCTGCCACTGTTGACACTCCCCTCTGCCACTGTTGACACTTATCTCTGCCACTGTTGACACTTCCCTCTGCCACTGTTGACACTTCGCTCTGCCACTGATGACACTCCCCTCTGTTACTGTTGACACTTCCCTCTGCCACTGTTGAGAATTCCCTCTGCCACTGTTGACACTTCCCTTTGCCACTGTTGACACTTCGCTCTGCCACTGATGACATTTCCCTCTGTTACTGTTGACACTTCCCTTTGCCACTGTTGACACTCCCCTCTGCCACTGATGACACTTCCCTCTGTTACTGTTGACACTTCCCTCTGTCACTGTTGACACTTCCCTCTGCCACTGTTGACACTTCCCTCTGCCACTGTTGACACCTCCCTCTGCCACTGTTGACACTCCCCTCTGCCACTGTTGACACTTCCCTCTGCCACTGTTGATACTTCCCTCTGCCACTGTTGACACTTCCCTCTGCTACTGTTGACACTTCCCTCTGCCACTGTTGACACTTCCCTCTGCCACTGTTGACACTTCCCTCTGCCACTGTTGACACTTCCCTCTGCCACTGTTGACACTTCCCTCTGCTACTGTTGACACTTCCCTCTGCCACTGTTGATACTTCCCTCTGCCACTGTTGACACTTCCCTCTGCTACTGTTGACACTTCCCTCTGCCACTGTTGACACTTCCCTCTGCCACTGTTGACACTTCCCTCTGCCACTGTTGACACTTCTCTCTGCCACTGTTGACACTTCCCTCTGCCACTATTCACTGTCTTTCCTCACTTTCCCGCTCTCCAACCTCAGAGTTAGTTAAAGGGACATAAGATACATGGAGAGGATCACGGAACTAAATCTAACGAGATTTGAAGAGAGAATAACCAGGGGAGACATGAGAAGAATACAAAATACTACGAAGAATTGATGGGGGTACACGGCGATGAGTTGTTTGAGAGGCGGGAAACAGGTATTCGGGGGCACTGTTAGCAGCTAAAGACACCAGTGAGTCACTGGGATGTTATGAATTATTTCTTCACTCTCAGAATGGTAAGGAAGCGGAACTATCCCCTCGAGGCGAGGAGGAGGTGAATCTGACCACCAGCAGGTAGTTAATAGACGGGGCCAGAAACTAGGACTCGACCCCTGCAACCACTTAAAGGAGAGCACACACACACACACACACACACACACACACACACACACACACACACACACACACACACACACACACACACACACACACACAAACACACACCCAGTAGCGACTAGTGAAGAGGCGGGGCCAAGAGCTATTACTCGATCCCTGCAACCACAACTAGGTGAGTACAACTAGGTGAGGTGAGTACACACCCACACACAGAATGTTCCAGAGATGGGATACAGCAACAAGGCGTCACAACTAGAAGTTGAAAACTCAGATTAGTCATGGGGATATTAGGAAGAATATCTTCAGCCTTACAGTTGTCAGTAAGTGGAACAAACTGGAGAGAGAAGTAGTGGAGGCAGGATCTATACATAGCTTTAAGAAGAGATACGATACGGCTCTTGGAGCAACGAGAGAAAGTGGACCATGTAGCGACCAGCGAAGAGGAGGGACCAGGAGCTATGAATCGAAATCTTCAGCCACAAATATGTGAGTACACACACACACACACACATCAGGAGGAAGACAACAGTCAAAGACCAGGTGATCAGACTGAGGACAGAAGGTGAAGAACTCACAAGAAATGATCAGGAGGTATGTGAGGAGCTAAACAGGAGATTTAAGGAAGTTTTTACAGTAGAGACAGGAAGGGCTCTGGGAAGACAGCACAGAAGGGAACATCAAGAGGGAATATACCAACAAGTGTTGGATGACATACGAACAACCGAGGAGGAGGTGCAGAAGCTGCTAAGTGACCTTGATACCTCAAAGGAGATGGGACCGGACAACATCTCCCCATGGGTCCTTAGAGAAGGAGTAGAGATGCTGTGCGTGCCCCTAACCACAATCTTCAACACATCCCTTGAAACTGGGCAACTACCAGAGAAATGGAAGACAGCAAATGTAGTCCCCATATTCAAGAAAGGAAACAGAAATGAGGCACTAAACTACAGACCTGTGTCTCTGACATGTATTGTGTGCAAAGTCATGGAGAAGATTATCAGGAGGAGAGTGGTGGAACACCTGGAACGGAACAAGATTATAAATGAAAACCAGCATGGGTTCATGGAAGGCAAATCCTGTGTCACAAACCTTCTGGAGTTTTATGACAAGGTAACAGAAGTAAGACACGAGAGAGAGGGGTGGGTTGATTGCGTTTTCCTAGACTGCAGGAAGGCCTTTGACACAGTTCCCCACTAGAGATTAGTGCAGAAGCTGGAGGATCAGGCGCATGTAACAGGGAGGGCACTGCAATGGATCAGGGAATACCTGACAGGGAGGCAACAACGAGTCATGGTACGTGAAGAGGTATCACAGTGGGCGCCTGTTACGAACGGGGTCCCACAGGGGTCAGTTCTAGGACCAGTGCTATTTTTTATATATGCGAACGACATAATGGAAGGAATAGACTCTGAAGTGTCCCTTTTCGCAGATGATGTGAAGCTGATGAGAAGAATTAAATCGGATGAGGATGAGGCAGGGCTGCAAAGAGACCTGGACAGGCTGGACATGTGGTCCAGAAACTGGCTTCTCGAATTCAACCCTGCCAAATGCAAAGTCATGAAGATTGGGGAGGGGCAAAGAAGACCGCAGACAGAGTATAGGCTAGGTGGACAAAGACTACAGACCTCACTCAGGGAGAAAGACCTTGGGGTGACCATAACACCGAGCACATCACCGGAGGCACATATCAACCAAATAACTGCTGCAGCATACGGGCGCCTGGCAAACCTGAGAATAGCGTTCCGATACCTTAATAAGGAATCGTTCAAGACACTGTACACTGTGTATGTTAGGACCATACTGGAGTATGCAGCACCAGTCTGGAACCCACACCTGGTCAAGCACGTCAAGAAGTTAGAGAAAGTACAAAGGTTTGCAACAAGGCTAGTCCCAGAGCTCAAGGGAATGTCGTACGAGGAAAGGTTAAGTGAAATCGGACTGACGACACTGGAGGACAGAAGGTTCAGGGGAGACATGATAACGACATACAAGATACTGCGGGGTGGACAGGGACAGGTGGACAGAGATAGGATGTTCCAGAGAGGGGACACAGAAACAAGGGGTCACAACTGGAAGATGAAGACTCAGACGAGTCACAGGGACGTTAGGAAGTATTTCTTCAGTCATAGAGTCGTCAGGAAGTGGAATAGCCTAGCTAGTGAAGTAGTGGAGGCAGGAACCATACATAGTTTTAAGAAGAGGTATGACAAAGCTCAGGAAGCAGAGAGAGGACCCAGTAGCGATCAGTGAAGAGGCGGGGCCAGGAGCTGAGTCTCGACCCCTGCAACCACAGTTAGGTGAGTACAATTAGGTGAGTACACACACACACACACACATACACACACACACACACACACACACACACACACACACACACACACACACACACACACACACACACACACACACACACACACAAGGAGATTGACTGGGAAAACCTGGAGCCCCATGGGGGTCCCGAAACATGGAGAGCCAAGATGATGGATGTGGTACTGGAAAACCTCATGCAACAACATGTTAGAGACACTACCAGAGAGAGAGGTGAGGATGATCCAGCAAGACTGTACCTTGTATTCACCTTGAGTAGTTCGGACATCGAGGATATCATGTATGAAAGGTCCCTAGGAGCTAGTTGTCATGTGGTTCTGTGCTTTGACTACATAGTTGAGCTACAAGGGAGAGAGTAGCAGGAATAGGATGGGAAAAACCAAATTACAAAATGGGGGACTACACAGGCATGAGGAACTTCCTGCAAGACATTCAATGGGAGAGAGAACTGACAGGAAAACCAGTAAAAGAGGCAGAGGAGAGGTTTGTTCCCAAGGGAAACAGAAATAATGGGAAGACCAGAACGAATCCTTGGTTCACCCAAAGATGTAGGGAGGCAAAAACTAGGTGTATTAGAGAATGGAAAAAGTACAGAAGACAAAGGACTCAGGAAAATAAAGAGATCAGCCGAAGAGCCAGAAAGGAATATGCACAGATAAGAACGGAGGCCCAGCGGCAATACAAAAATGACATAGCATCGAAAGTCAAGTCTGACCCGAAGCTGCTATATAGCCACATCAAGCGGAAAACAACAGTCAAGGACCAGATAATCAGACTGAGGAAGGATGATGGGGAATTCACAAGAAACGACCGAGAGGTATGTGAGGAGCTCAACACGAGATTTAAAGAAGTATTTACAGTGGAAACCAGTAGGACTCCAGGAAATCAGAACAGGGAGATATACCAACAAGCGCTGGATGAGGTACACATAACCGAGGAGGAGGTGAAGAAGCTGCTATGTGAACTTGATACCTTAAAGGACCAGACAACATCTCTCCTTGGGTCCTTAGAGAGGGAGCAGAGATGTGTGTGCCACTAACAAAGATCTTCAACACATCCATTGAAACTGGGCAACTCTCTGAGGTATGGAAGATGTCAAATGTAGTCCCAATTTTTTAAAAAAAGGAGACAAAAACGAGGCATTAAACTACAGACATATGTCACTAACGTGTAAAGTGTGCAGAGTCATGGAGAAGGTCATCAGGAGGAGAGTGATGGAGCACCGAGAAAGAAACAACTGTATAATCTACAAGCAGCACGGTTTCAGAGAAAGAAAATCCTGTGTCACAAATCTACTGGAGTTTTATGACAAGGTGACAGAAGTAAGACAAGAGAGAGAGGGGTAGATAGACTGCATTTTCTTGGACTGCAAAAAGGCCTTCGATGCAGTTCCTCACAAGAGGTTACTGCAAAAGCTAGAGGTTCAGGCATACATAACAGGAAAGGCACTGCATTGGATCAGAGAATACCTGACAGGGAGGCAACAACGAGTCATGGTACGTGACGAGGTGTCAGAGTGGGCGCCTGTGACAAGCGGGCTTCCACAGGGGTCAGTCCTAGGACCTGTGCTGTTTTTGGTATATGTGAATGACATAACGGAAGAGATAGACTCAGAAGTGTCATTCTTTGCAGATGATATGAAGTTAATGAGGAGAATCAAATCAGTCAAGGTTCAGGCAGGACTACAAAGAGACCTGGACAGGCTACAAGCCTGGTCCAGCAACTGGCTCCTTGAATTTAACCCTGCCAAATGCAAAGTCATGAAGATCGGGGAAGGGCAAGAAGACCGCAGATACAGTATAGTCTGGGTGGCCAAAGACTACAAACCTCACTCAAGAAAAAAGATCTTGGGGTGCGTATAATACCGAGCACATCTCCTGAGGCGCACATCAATCAGATAACTTCTGCAGCATACGGGCGTCTGGCAAACCTAAGGATAACGTTCCGATACTTCAGTAAGGAATCGTTCAAGACTCTGTACACCATTTACGTCAGGCCCATACTGGAGTATGCAGCACCAGTTCAGAATCTACACCTGGTCAAGCACGTCAAGAAATTAGAGAAAGTGCAAAGGTTTGCAACAAGAGTAGTCCCAGAGCTACGGGGATTGTCCTACGAAGAAAGATTAAGGGAAATTGGCCTGACGACACTGGAGGACAGGAGGGTCAGGGGAGACATGATAACGACACATAAAATACTGCGCGGAATAGACAAGGTGGACAAAGGCAGGATGTTCCAGAGATGGGACACAGAAACAAGGGGTCACAATTGGAAGTTGAAGACTCAGATGAGTCAAAGGAATGTTAGGAAGTATTTCTTTAGTCTTAGAGTTGTCAGGAACTGGAATAATCTGGAGAGTGAAGTAGTGGAAGCAAGTTCCATAAATAGCTTTAAGAAGAGGTATGACAAATATCATGGAGCAGGGAGAGAGTGAATTAGTATCGACCAGTGAATAGGCGGGGCCAGGAGCTATGAATCGACCCCTGCAACCACAGTTAGGTGAGTACGCATACACGCGCGCGCTGCATTAGGAGAGAACACCCTGGAATTACCGGCTCCTATTCTGTAGTTAAATGATAGAATTGCTCGTGAAGGATACCTGAAGGATGCTGCCGGGGGCCAACGCTCCAGCGGCCATGTCCCAGACCAGGTCTCCTGGTGGATGATGGCTTGAACAACCACGTTGTTACTGCTTGCAGCACACAGTCCAATGTAGGAACCACAACCCTGCTGGTCAGCAAATGATCTGAGGAACTTGTCCAGTTCCCTCTTGAAGACTGCCAGAGGTTTGTTGGTAACTTGTGTAATGCACAGAAAGAGGGCGTTGAAGAGTCGGGGACCTCTGACACTCATCAACTTCTCTCTTAGTGTACTCGTAGCACCCCTCCTTGTTACTGGAGGTATTTTGCACCGTCTCTTAAGTCTTTTGTTGATATGCGGAATAATTTCAGTGTTCAGGTTTGGGACCAGTCCTGCAGGGCTTTAGGGTAATAAATTATTAAATAATGTATAGTTAAGTGAAAGAGAGAGAGTATGCTCCACTTTCTTGGACTGCCTGCCCTCCATCTTATCTGCGACTTTTTGAGAGAATAGGTAACAGATCAAGACGACTCATCGCTTGCCTGGACCCAGCCTGGATAGCTGCTTCATTTCAGCAGAGATTTCTACACTTGTGGGGTGTAGATGACCTTACTGTTATGTACAAGTCCAATGTTGTTAATGTACCACACTTGACTCCACTCCCAGGACAGCGAGAAGTGAGCTTCTACACAGCAAGACGGGCAGCAAGCAGCAACTTCACTCTGACTATAATCTTCTCCAGAGCATCACTTCATCTGAGATCATTTATTCCCAGGATGACTCGAGTCTGGAACATGTTCGTACAACATAACGACGTCAACGAAATCAAGTCAGTTGACCAAATGCAGTCGCTGGCCCACTGATGGCTCCAACTTCATCCTGTTTCCTATTTGTGTATCTCAAACCAATAAAAAGATTTTAAGTTGAGGTGATGTAAGTAACAGCTCTCAGCGTGTAAATAAAGTTAGGAACCTTAACCTAACCTTGTAAAATCCTGTGTAAGAGAGAGAGAGAGAGAAAGAGAGAGAGAGAGAGAGAGAGAGAGAGAGAGAGAATAGTGACCGGCACATCACGTGGCTTTTAACTATTCTTAGATTCCTCTTGCCCACACTTACACCTCTTCCCCTCCCCCTTCCTTATCCTCTTCCCCTACCCCTTCTTCTACCCTCTTCCCCTACCCCTTCCCTACCCTTTTCCCCTACCCCTTCCCTACCCTCTTCCCCTACCCCTTCCCTACCCTCTTCCCCTACCCCTTCTTCTACCCTCTTCCCCTACCCCTTTCCCAACGCCCCCAATCCCTACTCCCCTACCCCTTACCTTTTCTTCCCTCCCATCCCATCCCATTCGATTCCCGGCGAAGGAGTAGGAACATTGGGGGTGTTTCCTTACACCTGCTGTCTCTGTTCACCCGTCAGTAATAATGGGTACCTGGATGTTAGTTGACTGGTGTGGGTCGCACCCTGGGACAAAACTGACCTAATTTGCCCGAAATGCTCTGCATAACAAGCGACTTACTATACAGTAATATGTCGCTGATGTCAGCTAAGACTGTATACCTTGTACATGTACTGGTAGAAATAATGATTATTATTATTATTATTATTATTATTATTATTATTATTATTATTATTATTATTAATTATTCCCCTCCTGTCCGTATGAGTCCATCTAGGAGAAATGATGCGTCTAAATGCTGTTTGGAAAGCTTTTCTTTCAAGGCTTTCGAGTTGCCTTCTTGTTTCCGTTGCCCCGCTATCCTGGTGCTGTGGCGCCCCTGCGGGGTTAGAGCATACCCGTGATTGTAATAATGATTCCTGGAGATGGGAAGTATAGTACCGGCACTCTGAAGGATGGGTGTCAATGTAGCAGTTTTATAACTGTAGTGTAAGCGTGCCTCTGGCAAGACAGTGATGATGGAGTGAATGATGATGGAAGTTTTTCTTTTTCTGGTCACCGTACCTTGGTGGGAAACAGCCGATGTGTTAATAAAAAAAATAAATATAAAGACGAAGAAGAATCTACGTGGAGGGTATTCCGGGGGTCAACGCCCCCGCGGCCCGGTCCATGACCAGGCCTCTCGGTGGATCATGGCCTGATCAACCAAGCTGTTACTGTTGGCCGCACGTAGTCCAACATACGAACCACAGCTCGGCTGATCCGTTACTGACTTTATGTATCTGTCCAGCTCCTTCTTGAAGACAGCCAGGGGCCTATTAGTAATTCCCCTTATGGCTGGTGAGAGGCTGTTGAACAGTCTTGGGCCCCGGACATTTATTGTGTTTCCTCTTAGTGTACCAATGGCGCCCCTACTTTTCACTGGGGGTATGTTGCATCTCCTGCCAAGTTTTTTGCTTTCATAGGAAATGATTTCTGTGTGCAGATCAGGGACCAGTCCCTCTAGGATTTTTCAGGTGTAGATTATGATGTATCTCTCTTTCCTGCGCTCCAGTGAGTACAACTCAAGTGCTTCCAAGCGTTCCCAGTAGCTAAGGTGTGTGACGGAACTTGTATGCGCAATAAAAAATTTCTGTACCTTCTCTAGATCTGCAATTTCACCTGCCTTGAGTGGGGATGTTAATGCACAGCAGTATTCCAGCCTAGAGAGAACAAATAATTTAAAAAAGGATCATCATTGGCTTGGCATCTCTTTTCTTGAATGTTCTCATCATCCATCCTATCAGTTTCCTCGCAGATGTGATATTGGCATTGTTGTGATCCTTGAAGGTGAGGTCCTCAGACATTACCACACCCAGGTCCTTCACATTACTTTTCCGCTCTATTGTGTGATTAGGGTTTGTAGTATACTCAGTTCTAGTTATTATTTCCTCCAGTTTTCCATAACGAAGTAGTTGGAATTAGTCTTTATTGAACATCATATTGTTCTCCGTTGCCCATTGAAAAACTTGGCTTACATCTTCATGGAGATTTACCGTGTCCTCAGTGGATGACAGTCTCATGCAGATCCTAATATCGTCTGCAAAGAATGATAGGGTGCTATCGTTCACATCTTTGTCTATGTCTGATATTAGGATGAGGAACAGGATGAGGACGAGTACTGTGCCTTATGGAACAAAGCTCTTTATTATGGCAGCTTCTGATTTAACTCTGTTTACCACTTTTCTTTGTGTTCGATTGGTTGGAAAGTTGAAGATCCATCTTCCCACTTTGCCAGTTATCCCTTAAGCACACATTTTGTGTGCTATTACACCATAATTGCACTTTTCAAAGGCTTTTACAAAATCTGTGTATACTGTATCTGCATTATGTTTGTTTTCCAGTGCATCCAAGACCATATCATAGTGGTCCAGTAGTTGCGAGAGGCAGGAGCGACCTGCTTGAACCCATTTTGCCCTGGATTGTGCAACTATTGGGAGTCCAAGATGTTTGCAATCCTGCTTCTTAGCTCTTTCAAAGATTTTTAATGATGTGGAACGTTAGAGCTGTTGGTCTATAGTTCTTAGTTATTGGTTTGGTGCCACCTTCATGGAGTGGGGCTATATCCGTTGTTTTTAGTGATTGCAGGATTTCACTTATGTCTAAGCTCCTTCTCCATAGCATACTTAGGGTAAACGAAAGGGGTTACAGTTCTTATTGAGCACAGAGGTTCACTAGTCTGTGCCTGGTGCTGCGTGCATGGGCATGCTGTCAGTGGCTTTCTCAAGGTCAAGTGGAGTTAAGGTTATGTCAGAAATTTGGCAATACATTGACAGGGTTTTGAGGCTAATTCATGACAAAATTATTTGGATTTTTTATCTTTAGACTGATTAGTGGCTCACTGAACACAGAGTCGTATTGAGATTTCAGTATCTTACTTATTTCTTCGCTGTCATGTGTGTTAGCCCCGTCTTGGCAGGTCTGAGCCAGGGCCCGATACTAGATCTGGTTTTTGACTTGATTTTGAAGTATGAAAAAGAATATTTTTATTTTCTTTCAATTTCACTAATCGCTTTTAGTTCCTCCTGTCTTTCCTGGATCCTGTATTACTCCTTTAACTTAAGCTCACTATTTGCCACTTCCCTGTCTAGCGCTTCCTTCCGTGTTTCAGATAAACTAGGCTTTTTGAACAGCTCAGTGATTCTTTGCCTTCTGTAGAGGGAGCCTCTCTCTCTCTCTCTCTCTCTCTCTCTCTCTCTCTCTCTCTCTCTCTCTCTCTCTCTCTCTCTCTCTCTCTCTCTCTCTCTCTCTCTCTCTCTCTCTTTTACACAGGGTTTGACAAGGTTAAGGATCCCTAGCTTTATTGACAAGCTATTTACAGGTTAAGGATTCCTAACTTTATTGGCAAGCTAAGACCTGTTACCTACATCAGCTCTCTCTCTCTCTCTCTCTCCCTCTCTCTCTCTCTCTCTCACTCTCTCTCTCTCTCTTCCTCTCTCTCTCTCTCTCTCTCTCTCTCTCTCTCTCTCTCTCTCTCTCTCTCTCTCTCTCTCTCTCTCTCTCTCTCTCTCTCTCTCTCTCTCTCTCTCTCTTTCTCTCTTACTCTCTCTCTCTCTCTCTCTCTCTCTCTTACTCTCTCTCTCTCTCTCTCTCTCTCTCTCTCTCTCTCTCTCTCTTTCTCTCTCTCCTCTCTCTCTCTCTCTCTCTCTCTCTCTCTCTCTCTCTCTCTCTCTCTCTCTCTCTCTCTCTCTCTCTCTCTCTCTCTCTCTCTCTCCGGTTTACTTCTCTTCTTTTTTCTTAGGGGAATTTGCCTTGAACATACTTCAGCTACCAGGAAGTTTATCTTTGCAAGGCACTGGTTGGGGTCAATGTTATTTAAGATATCTTCTCAACATTTAGGACATGGTTGACCTGGTCCCAATTGATGTTTTCGTTGTTGAAGTGGAATTTGGTGAAGGCACCTTCGTAGATGTATGCATTCTGCTGATCAGGACCCCTGTGCGTGTAAATCTGGACTTCGATTAGATTGTGATCGGAATTAGTTGTTTTTGATATTGTTATGTTTCTTACCAGGTCCTCATTATTTGTTAAAATAAGGTCCAGTGTGTTCTCCAGTCTTGTTGGCTCGACTATCTGCTGACTTAGGGTGTGTTTGCTGCAGAAATTCAGCAGCTCATGTGTGTGTGACTTTTCATCTGAGCTGTCTCCAGAAGAGAAGAAGAAGAAGAAGAAGAAGAAGAAGAAGAAGAAGAAGAAGAAGAAGAAGAAGAAGAAGAAGAAGAAGAAGAAGAAGAAGAA
This sequence comes from Cherax quadricarinatus, assembly GCF_038502225.1. Lineage (NCBI taxonomy): Eukaryota > Metazoa > Arthropoda > Malacostraca > Decapoda > Parastacidae > Cherax > Cherax quadricarinatus. The sequence continues at coordinate 14,024,955 of NC_091294.1, forward strand.
GAAGAAGAAGAAGAAGAACAACAACAACAACAACAACAACAACAACAACAACAGCAACAGGTAATACGTATTATAAATGAAGAGGACATATAAGTATACGAAGTATATACAGGTGGTGATCGTCGTGACAGCAGTTTTAGTCTATGTATTAGTGGATAAAAGTTGATGGGTAGACTTGTGGATGTACATGTTGTTAGAGGGAGACAGACTCGTCAGATTATTATTTAGTTGCAGCTACAGTGAGAATAAGAGGTAGATGGAGAGCAAGGAGAATGTCATTGGTGGGTAAGAGAAAAGTGAAAGTTTAAAAATGAAAGGAGGAGTTAGGGTGAGATATAAACAACTACCGGGAGAAAGAAAGACTAGTGAGAGTACAGGTAATAAGGAGGAGGTCAAAGATTGGCGGAATGACGAGGTAAAGAGTTTAGTAGGGGAGAAAATGTTAGCATTTGAAAGGTTTTTACAGTTTAGAAGTAATATACGAAGGGAGGGATATATGACAAATAAAAGAGAAGCTAAAGCAGTAGTGAGGGAGTGTATAAAGAGAGTTAATGAGAAAGTGGGAAAGGTTTTGTCAAATTTTACTGAGAATAGGAAAAAGCTTGGGAATGAGATCAGATGGAGATCTAAAAGTACTTGTTAGATGGAAGAAATATATGGAGTTGTTAAATTTTGATAAATATATGGAGGCAACGATTTCATGCAATGGGGAGGGAGGTATAACATATAGTAGGAGTGAGGACGAGTCAGAGTATAAGAAAATCCGCAAGAATACCGAGTAAAGTATATAAAAGAATTAAGGGTAAGATGGAGAGCAGGAAGTGCAGAGGGACAAGGAGGTTTTTAGAAGTACAGAGGATGTGTAAACCAAGGATGTGTAGTCTAAGGTTTACATTGAAACATAACAGTGAAGAATACTTAGATAGAGGTAAGGAGTTTTCTATCACATTTATAAATTTAAAAAAGGCGTAATATAAGAGCAGTTAGGGAAGCAATGTAAGCGATGCGAGAAATATATAGAAAAAATATGAGGATAGTGAGGCTCAGGTAAGGGTGGGTAGAGAGCGGGAAATTATTTTCAACCACAAGCGGGTTAGACAGAGATGCGTGATGTCATCATGGTTGTGATGTCATCATGGTTGTTTAACATCTTTATAGATGAAGTTGTAAGAGAAGTGAATGCAGGGGTGTTGGGAGAGGTGTGGGATTAAAAGATAAAGAATCTAACACAGTGCCATGACACTGTACTTTTGGGAGATTCTGAGGAGAAGTTGCAAAGGTTACCGGGCAAATTTGGGAGAGTATCCAAAAAAAAAAGGCAATTAAAAGTGAACAAAGGAAAGACGAAAGGGATGAGAGTAACAAAAAGAAACTTAGATAATGGAAGAGTGAATGTCAGAGTGAAGGGTGAAAGCTGGGAGGAAGTAAATGTGTTTAGATGTTTGGGAGTGGACTTGTCAGCAAATGGGTCTATAGAATTGACTAGGAAAAAAGAATAATTTATGAGAGTATAGTGGTACCAGCACTTATATATTGGTGTGACTCATGGGTTTTAAATGTGTTACCGAGGAGGAGGCTGGAGGCAGCGGAGATGTCGTGTCTGAGGGCAATGTGTGGTGTGAATATCATGCAAAGAATTCATAGCCTGGAGATTAGAAGGTGCTGAGTTACCAAAAGTATTATTCAGAAGGCTAAGGAGGTGAAGCAGAACAGGATGACTAGGAAGGAATATAAATTTGTGGTGGAGGGAAGTGGCGTAGGGAAGGGGATTGTCCTAGGAAAAGTTGGAGGGAGGGGGTAAAGGAGGTTTGGCATGCTGTGGGCTTGGGCATCCAACAGGCGTAAGTGGAAGCAAGTGGTTTATACGATTTGACGTGCTGTTGAAGTGTGAGCAAGGTAGCATTTACGAAGGGATTCAAGGAAACCAGTTTGTCAGACTTGAGTCCTGGAGATGGGAAGTACAGTGCCTACACACTGAAGGTTTGAAGAATCATCTTGACTGTGATGTTTTACCTGGAGTTTACCTGGAGAGAGTTCCGGGGGTCAACGCCCCCGCGGCCCCATCTGTGACCAGGCCTCCTGGTGGATCAGAGCCTGATCAACCAGGCTGTTACTGCTGGCTGAACGCAATCCAACGTACGAGCCACAGCCCGGCTGGTCAGGTACCGACTTTAGGTGCTTGTCCAGTGCCTGTTTGAAGACAGCCAGGGGTCTGTTGGTAATCCCCCTTATGTATGCTGGGAGGCAGTTGAACAGTCTCGGGCCCCTGACACTTATTGTATGGTCTCTTAACGTGCTAGTGACACCCCTGCTTTTCATTGGGGGGATGTTGCATCGTCTGCCGAGTCTTTTGCTTTCGTTGTGAGTGATTTTCGTGTGCAAGTTCGGTACTAGTCCCTCTAGGATTTTCCAGGTGTATATAATCATGTATCTCTCCCGCCTGCATTCCCGGGAGTACAGGTTCAGGAACTTCAAGTGCTCCCAGTAATTGAGGTGTTTTATCTCCGTTATGCGTGCCGTGAAGGTTCTCTGTACATTTTCTAGGTCAGCAATTTCACCTGCCTTGAAAGGTGCTGTTAGTGTGCAGCAATATTCCAGCCTAGATAGAACCAGTGACCTGAAGAGTGTCATCATGGGCTTGGCCTCCCTAATTTTGAAGGTTCTCATTATCCATCCTGTCATTTTTCTAGCAGATGCGATTGATACAATGTTATGGTCCTTGAAGGTGAGATCCTCCGACATGATCACTCCCAGGTCTTTGACGTTGCTTTTTCGCTCTATTTTGTGGAAGGAATTTGTTTTGTACTCTGATGAAGTTTTAATTTCCTTATGTTTACCATATCTGAGTAATTGAAATTTCTCATCGTTGAACTTCATATTGTTTTCTGCAGCCCACTGAAATATTTGGTTGATGTCCGCCTGGAGCCTTGCAGTGTCTGCAATGGAAGACACTGTCATGCAGATTCGGGTGTCATCTGCAAAGGAGACACGGTGCTGTGGCTGACATCCTTGTCTATGTCGGATATGAGGATGAGGAACAAGATGGGAGCGAGTACTGTGCCTTGTGGAACAGAGCTTTTCACCGTAGTTGCCTCGGACTTTACTCTGTTGACGACTACTCTCTGTGTTCTGTTAGTGAGGAAATTATAGATCCATATATCAACTTTTCCTGTTATTCCTTTATCACGCATTTTGTGCGCTATTACGCCATGGTCACACTTGTCGAAGGCTTTTGCGAAGTCTGTATATATTACATCTGCATTCTTTTTGTCTTCTAGTGCATCTACGACCTTGTCGTAGTGATCCAGTAGTTGTCACCATGTCACCATGCTTCTGGCAAGGCGATGGTGAGAATGATTCTTCGCATTTGTCTCACCATACCAAGGTAGAAGACTGCCAGTAAGTTAAAATTAATAATAATAATAATAATAATAATAATAATAATAATAATAATAATAAAAATAATAATAATAATAATAATAATAATAATAATAATAATAATAATATTATTATTATTATTATTAACAATAACAGTATCAATAATAATAACATAATTGATTTTAATATTAAATACAACAACACTAACAACAACAAACCACAATAACAAAACAAACAACAACAACAAAAAAAACACTAGCGAGAGCAACAGGAGGGAAGAACAAAGATATCAGGAATGTTGGTAGGGAAGGAAGACAGGGAAGGAAGACAGGGAAGGAAGACAGGGAAGGAAGACAGGGAAGGAAGACAGGGAAGGAAGACAGGGAAGGAAGACAGGGAAGGAAGACAGGGAAGGAAGACAGGGAAGGAAGACAGGGAAGGAAGACAGGGAAGGAAGACAGGGAAGGAAGACAGGGAAGGAAGACAGGGAAGGAAGACAGGGAAGGAAGACAGGGAAGGAAGACAGGGAAGGAAGACATGGGAGGAAGACAGGGAAGGAAGACAGGGAAGGAAGACAGGGAAGGAAGACAGGGAAGGAAGACATGGAAGGAAGACAGGGAAGGAAGACAGGGAAGGAAGAGAGGTAAGGAAGACAGGTAAGGAAGACAGGGAAGGAAGACAGGGAAGGAAGACAGGGAAGGAAGACAGGGAAGGAAGACATGGAAGGAAGACAGGTAAGGAAGAAAGGGAAGGAAGACAGGGAAGGAAGACAGGGAAGGAAGACAGGGAAGGAAGACAGGGAAGGAAGACAGGTAAGGAAGACAGGTAAGGAAGACAGGGAAGGAAGACAGGGAAGGAAGACAGGGAAGGAAGACAGGGAAGGAAGACAGGGAAGGAAGACAGGGAAGGAAGACAGGGAAGGAAGACATGGGAGGAAGACAGGGAAGGAAGACAGGGAAGGAAGACAGGGAAGGAAGACAGGGAAGGAAGACATGGAAGGAAGACAGGGAAGGAAGACAGGGAAGGAAGAGAGGTAAGGAAGACAGGGAAGGAAGACAGGGAAGGAAGACAGGGAAGGAAGACAGGGAAGGAAGACAGGGAAGGAAGACAGGGAAGGAAGACAGGTAAGGAAGAAAGGGAAGGAAGACAGGGAAGGAAGACAGGGAAGGAAGACAGGGAAGGAAGACAGGTAAGGAAGACAGGTAAGGAAGACAGGGAAGGAAGACAGGGAAGGAAGACAGGGAAGGAAGACAGGGAAGGAAGACAGGGAAGGAAGACAGGGAAGGAAGACAGGGAAGGAAGACAGGTAAGGAAGAAAGGGAAGGAAGACAGGGAAGGAAGACAGGGAAGGAAGACAGGGAAGGAAGACAGGGAAGGAAGACAGGTAAGGAAGAAAGGGAAGAAAGACAGGGAAGGAAGACAGGGAAGGAAGACAGGGAAGGAAGACAGGGAAGGAAGACAGGTAAGGAAGACAGGTAAGGAAGACAGGGAAGGAAGACAGGGAAGGAAGACAGGGAAGGAAGACAGGGAAGGAAGACAGGTAAGGAAGACAGGTAAGGAAGACAGGGAAGGAAGACAGGTAAGGAAGACAGGGAAGGAAGACAGGGAAGGAAGACAGGTAAGGAAGACAGGGAAGGAAGACAGGGAAGGAAGACATGGAAGGAAGACAGGGAAGGAAGACAGGGAAGGAAGACAGGTAAGGAAGACAGGGAAGGAAGACAGGGAAGGAAGACAGGGAAGGAAGAAAGGGAAGGAAGACAGGGAAGGAAGACAGGTAAGGAAGAAAGGGAAGGAAGACAGGGAAGGAAGACAGGGAAGGAAGACAGGGAAGGAAGACAGGTAAGGAAGACAGGGAAGGAAGACAGGGAAGGAAGACAGGGAAGGAAGACAGGGAAGGAAGACATGGAAGGAAGACAGGGAAGGAAGACAGGGAAGGAAGACAGGGAAGGAAGACAGGTAAGGAAGACAGGGAAGGAAGACAGGGAAGGAAGACAGGTAAGGAAGAAAGGGAAGGAAGACAGGGAAGGAAGACAGGGAAGGAAGACAGGGAAGGAAGACAGGGAAGGAAGGCAGGGAAGGAAGACAGGGAAGGAAGACAGGTAAGGAAGAAAGGGAAGGAAGACAGAGAAGGGAGACAGGGAAGGAAGACAGGGAAGGAAGACAGGTAAGGAAGAAAGGGAAGGAAGACAGAGAAGGAAGACAGGGAAGGAAGACAGGGAAGGAAGACAGGGAAGGAAGACAGGGAAGGAAGACAGGGAAGGAAGACAGGTAAGGAAGACAGGGAAGGAAGACAGGGAAGGAAGACAGGGAAGGAAGACAGGTAAGGAAGAAAGGGAAGGAAGACAGAGAAGGGAGACAGGGAAGGAAGACAGGGAAGGAAGACAGAGAACGAAGACAGGGAAGGAAGACATTGAAGAGAGGGAAGGAAGACAGGGAAGGAAGACAGGTAAGGAAGAAAGGGAAACAAGACAGGGAAGGAAGACAGAGAAGGAAGACAGGGAAGGAAGACAGGTAAGGAAGAAAGGGAAGGAAGACAGAGAAGGGAGACAGAGAAGGAAGACAGGGAAGACAGGAAGGAAGACAGAGAAGGGAGACAGGGAAGGAAGACAGGGAAGACAGGAAGGAAGACAGAGAAGGGAGACAGGGAAAGAAGACAGGGAAGGAAGCCAAGGAAAGAATACAGGGAAGGAAGACAGGGAAGGAAGACAAGGAAGGAAGACAGAGAAGGAAGACAGGGAAGAAAGACAGGGAAGGAAGGCAGGGAAGGAAAACAGGGAAGGAAGATAGAGAAGGGAGACAGGGAAGGAAGACAGAGAACGAAGACAGGGAAGGAAGACAGGTAAAGAAGACAAGGAAGGAAGACAGGGAAAGAAGACAGAGAAGGAAGACAGGGAAGGAAGACAGGTAAGGAAGACAGAGAAGGAAGACTGGGAAGGAAGACAGGGAAGGAAGACAGAGAAGGAAGACAGGGAAAAAGACAGAGAAGGAAGACAGAGAAGGAAGACAGGGAAGGAAAACAGGGAAGGAAGACTGGTAAGGAAGGCAGGGAAGGAAGACAGGGAATGTAGACAGAGAAGGAAGGCAGGGAAGGAAGACAGGGATGGAAGACATGGAAGGAAGACAGAGAAAGAAGACAGGGAAGGAAGACAGGGAAGGAAGACAGGGAAGGAAGACAGGGAAGGAAGACAGAGAAGGAAGACAGGGAAGGAAGACAGAGAAGGAAGACAGAGAAGGAAGACAGGGAAGGAAGCCAAGGAAGGAAGACAGAGAAGGAAGACAATGAAGGAAGACAGGGGAGAAAGACAGAGGAAGAAGACAGGGAAGGAAGACAGAGAAGGAAGACAGCGAAGGAAGACAGCGAAGGAAGACAGGGAAGGAAGACAGGGAAGGAAGACAGGGAAGGAAGACAGAGAAGAAAGACAGGGAAGGAAAGCAGGGAAGGAAGACAGGGAAGGAAGACAAGAAGGAAGACAGAGAAGGGAGAGGGAAGGAAGACTGGGAAGGAAGACAGGGAAGGAAGACAAGGAAGTCAGGAAAGAAAACATAGAAGGGAGACAGGGAAGGAAGACAGGGAAGGAAGACATGGAAGGAAGACAGGGAAGGAAGACAGGGAAGGAGGACAGGGAAGGAAGGCAGGAAAGGAAGACAGGAAGGATGACAGAGAAGGGAGACATGGAAAGAAGACAGGGAAGGAAGACAAGGAAGGAAGACAGGAAGGAAGACAGAGAAGGAAGACAGAGAACGAAGCCAGGGAAGGAAGACATTGAAGAGAGGGAAGGAAGACAGGGAAGGAAGACAGAGAACGAAGACAGGGAAGGAAGACATTGAAGAGAGGGAAGGAAGACAGGTAAGGAAGAAAGGGAAACAAGACAGGGAAGGAAGACATGGAAAGAAGACAGGTTAGGAAGACAGAGAAGGAAGACAGGGAAGGAAGGCAGGTAAGGAAGAAAGGGAAGGAAGACAGAGAAGGGAGACAGGGAAGGAAGACAGGGAAGATAGGAAGGAAGACAGAGAAGGGAGACAGGGAAAGAAGACAGGGAAGGAAGCCAAGGAAAGAAGACAGGGAAGGAAGACAGAGAAGGAAGACAGAGAAGAAAGACAGGGAAGGAAGACAGGGAAGGAAGGCAGGGAAGGAAGATAAGAAGGAAGACAGGGAAGGAAGATAAGAACGAAGGCAGGGAAGGAAGACAGGGAAGGAAGACAGGGAAGGAAGACAGGGAAGGAAGACAGGTAAGGAAGACAAGGAAGGAAGACAGGGAAAGAAGACAGAGAAGGAAGACAGGGAAGGAAGACAGGGAAGGAAGACAGAAGGGAGACAGGGAAGGAAGACAGAGAAGGAAGACTGGGAAGGAAGACTGGGCAGGGAGACAGAGAAGGAAGATAGGGAAGGAAGACAGAGAAGGAAGACAGAGAAGGAAGACAGGGAAGGAAAACAGGAAACGAAGACAGGTAAGGAAGGCAGGGAAGGAAGACAGGGAATGTAGACAGAGAAGGAAGGCAGGGAAGGAAGACAGGGATGGAAGACAGGGAAGGAAGACAGGGAAGGAAGACTGGGAAGGAAGACAGGGAAGGAAGACAGAGAAGGAAGACAGGGAAGGAAGACAGAGAAGGAAGATAGAGAAGGAAGACAGGGAAGGAAGCCAAGGAAGGAAGACAGAGAAGGAAGACAATGAAGGAAGACAGGGAAGAAAGACAGAGAAAGAAGACAGGGAAGGAAGACAGGGAAGGAAGACTGGGAAGGAAGACAGACAAGGAAGACAGGGAAGGAAGACAGGGAAGGAAGACAGGGAAGGAAGACAGAGAAGGAAGACAGGGAAGGAAGACAGGGAAGGAAGACAAGGAAGGAAGACAGAGAAGGAAGACAATGAAGGAAGAGAAAGAAGACAGGGAAGGAAGACTGGAAAGGAAGACAGACAAGGAAGACAGTGAAGGAAGACAGGGAAGGAAGACAGGGAAGGAAAACAGGGAAGGAAGACAGACAAGGAAGACAGCGAAGGAAGACAGCGAAGGAAGACAGGGAAGGAAGACAGGGAAGGAAGACAGGGAAGGAAGACAAAGAAGGAAGACAGGGAAGACAGAGGACGAAGACAGGGAAGGAAGACAGAGAAGAAAGACTGGGAAGGAGGACAGAGAAGAAAGACAGGGAAGGAAGAGAGGGATGGAAGACAGCGAAGGAAGACAGGGAAGGAAGGCAGAGAAGGAAGACAGAGAAGGAAGACAAACTAAAACGTTCAGTTCATTCACCTCAGTATTGATATGTACCTCCCACTACCTGTTCCCCTCCCCCTTCCCTCTCTCTTCTCTCCCCTTCCCTCTCCCGCTCCCCCTCCCTCTCCCGCTCCCCCTCCCTCTCCCATCTCCCCCTCCTTCTCTTCGATTACCTTCCCCTCCATCTCCCCTCTTCCCCACCCTCTCTTCCATTACCTCCCCTTCTCTCTCCTCTTTCCCCCTCCCTCTCTCCCGTCCACTCTTCCACCCGTCTCCCTCTCCCTCCTCACTCCCCTTCCATTACCTCTTTCCACCCCTTTCCCTGTTTATCTTCAAATTTAACTGGGCTAGGTTAGGCATAACTAAGTTAAAATTGAAAATTGCATTTTCGTAATAAAAATTAACTTCCCTGGATGAAGTGGAATATAGAGGGGATGCTTAAGGTACTGAAGCCTTGAGAGCACCGGGGGATGCTGCCAGCCTTGAGAAAGCACCGGGGGATGCTGCCAGCCTTGAGAGAGCGCCGGGGGAAGCTGCCAGCCTTGAGAGATCACCGGGGGATGCTACTAGCCTTGAGAGAGCACCGGGGATGCTGCCAGCCTTGAGCGAGCACCAGGAATGCTGCCAGCCTTGAGAGAGCACCAGGGATGCTGCCAGCCTTGAGAGAGCACCGGGTGGATGCTGCCAGCCTTGAGAGAGCACCGGGGGATGCTGTCATCCTTGAGAGAGCACCGGGGGATGCTGCCAGCCTTGAGAGAGCACCGGGGGATGCTTCCAGCCTTGAGAGAGCACCGGAGGATGCTGCCAGCCTTGAGAGATCACCGGGGGATGCTACTAGCCTTGAGAGAGAGCACCGGGGATGCTGCCAGCCTTGAGCGAGCACTAGGAATGCTGCCAGCCTTGAGAGAGCACCAGGGATGCTGCCAGCCTTGAGAGAGCACCGGGTGGATGCTGCCAGCCTTGAGAGAGCACCGGGGGATGCTGTCAGCCTTGAGAGAGCACCGGGGGATGCTGCCAGCCTTGAGAGAGCACCGGGGGATGCTTCCAGCCTTGAGAGAGCACCGGAGGATGCTGCCAGCCTTGAGAGAGCACCGGGGATGCTGCCAGCCTTGAGAGAGCACCGGGGGATGCTGCCAGCCTTGAGAGAGCATCGGGGGATGCTGCCAGCCTTGAGAGAGCACCGGGGATGCTGCCAGCCTTGAGAGAGCACCATGGATGCTGCCAGCCTTGAGAGAGCACCGGGGGATGCTGCCAGTCTTGAGAGAGTACCGGGGATGCTGCCAGTCTTGAGAGAGCACCGGTGGATGCAGCCAGCCTTAAGAGAGCACCGGGGATACTGCCAGCCTTGATAGAGCACCGGGAGATGCTGCCAGCCTTGAGAGAGCACCGGGGATGCTGCCAGTTTTGGGAGAGCACCGGGGATGCTGCCAGCCTTGAGAGAGCACCGGGGATGCTTCCAGCCTTGAGAGAGCACCGGAGATGCTGCCAGCCTTGAGAGAGCACCGGGGATGCTGCCAGCCTTTAGAGAGCACCGGGGGATGCTGCTAGCCTTGAGAGAGTAGCTGCCAGCCTTAAGAAAGCACCGAGGGATGCTGCCAGCCTTGAGAAAGCACCGGGGGATGCTGCCAGCCTTGAGAGAGCACCGGGGATGCTGCCAGCCTTTAGAGAGCACCGGGGGATGCTGCTAGCCTTGAGAGAGCACCGGCAATGCTGCCAGCCTTGAGAGAGCACCGAGGGATGCTGCCAGCCTTGAGAAAGCACCGGGAGATGCTGCCAGCCTTGAGAGAGCACAGGGGATGCTGCCAGCCTTGAGAGAACACCGGGGATGCTGCCAGCCTTGAGAGAACACTGGGGATGCTGCCAGCCTTGAGAGAGCACCGGGGATGCTGCCAGCCTTGAGAGAACACCGGGGATGCTGCCAGCCTTGAGAGAGCACCTGGGATGCTGCCAGCCTTGAGAGAACACTGGGGATGCTGCCAACTTTGAGAGAGCACCGGGGATGCTGCCAGCCTTGAGAGAACACCGGGGATGCTGCCAGCCTTGAGAGAACACCGGGGATGCTGCCAGCCTTGAGAGAACACCGGGGATGCTGCCAGCCTTGAGAGAACACCGGGGATGCTGCCAGCTCTCTCGACGACAAAGTCTGACAGTCACTGTTTAAGCTCGTGAACAGTCACTTGTTTGACTGTTTTGGCAGGAGTGACGCAGTGACTGTTATTGAGAGTGCGGTCTCCACCTGAAAGCATCTGTCCCACCAGCTGTGATTGTTTCAGTCAGATGGTGCAACGATGTGAAGGACAGTGTCACTATCCCTACACACACACTGTCACCATCACTGCAGACAAGCACACGCACACACACACACACACACACACACACACACACACACACACACACACACACACACACACACACACACACACACACACACACGCACATGTGAACGACATGATGGAAGGGTTAGACTCAGAAATGTCCCTGTTCGCAGATGATGTGAAGTTAATGAGAATTAAATCAGATGAGGATCAGGCAGGTCTTCAAAGATCTGGACAGGCTGGACACGTGGTCCAGCAACTGGCTTCTCGAATTTAACCCTGCCAAATGCAAAGTCATGAAGATCGGGGAAGGGCACAGAAGTCCGCAGACTGAGCATAGGCTAGGCGGCCAAAGACTGCAAACCTCGCTCAAGAAGAAAGATCTTGGGGTGAGTATAACACCGAGCATGTCTCCAGAAACACACATCAACCAGATAACTGCTGCAGCATATGGGTGCCTGGCAAACCTGAGAACAGCATTCCGATACCTTAGTAAGGAATCGTTCAAGACACTGTACACCGTGTACGTCAGACCCATACTGGGGTATGCAGTACCTGTTTGGAACCCGCACTTGATCGAGCACGTCAAGAAATTAGAGAAAGTGCAAAGGTTTGCGTCAAGGTTAGTTCCAGAGCTAAGGGGAATGTCCTATGAAGAAAGGTTAAGGGAAATCGGTCTGACGACACTGGAGGACAGGAGGGTCAGGGGAGACATGATAACGACATATAAAATACTGTGTGGAATAGACAAGGTGGACAAAGACAGGATGTTCCAGGGAGGGGACACAGAAACAAGAGTTCACAATTGGAAGTTGAAGACTCAGATGAGTCAAAGGGATGTTAGGAAGTATTTCTTCAGTCATAGAGTTGTCAGGCCGTGGAATAGCCTAGAAAGTGACGTAGTGGAGACGAGGTTTGATAAAGCTCATGGAGCAGGGAGAGAGAGGATCCTGTAGCAAGACTCGACCCCTGCAACCACAAATAGGTGAGTACACACACGCACCCACACACTCTTTAGCACACTAGGAGCAAATGAGAGGTCTGAAAACAATGAAGAGGCTATGACATATGCAGAGAAGACTCTAACAGACACCTGCAGGAAAGACAGTCCACTGAGCATAGGGGCCTCAGCCAGGGAAGGGCCAGAAGGAAGGAACTCTCCAATGGAAGGAACTAAAACACTTCAGAGGATGCAATGGGAGACACAGTGGGAGGACAAAAGGGCGAGATCAGTTTTTGTCTACGGGCTCTAGGAAGTTGAAGGGGAAACCTATGATGAAAGGAAACAGGAGGAGAAAAAGCCGATTGAAGGTATCATGACCCAGGTGGCAAATTTTCAGAGAATTGGGTGGTTTGCAAGGGGACAGAAACGGCCTCTCAAAGCAATTTTTAAGGCAGAATCAACTCGAACCATGAATCTGCAGGAGAAAGCACAACTGAAAGACAAACAATAGTGCCAGAGTGTGTACCTCGATCGAGACAGGACACAAGAGGAAAGGTTGATACTGAAAGAGAGAGTACAAAAACGAAAGGAGGAATGAGAGGAAATGACAAAGATGAGCAGAAGAGCCCAGATGCAGGTGGAAGGGCAAACACACCCTCCAGAAACACCCGCAGAAGGACTCCAACCATGACAACCCCAAGGCAACTGAGCAATCTAAACCAACACTCACACACTGATCCCTCTGCCCCCACCCCCCACACCACAAACCCCACCCATACAGCATCCCCATATGGGAACTCTGCCCCACCCCCACCACAACCCCCTGTAGGCCCCCACCAGGGTTCCCAGTCCCCCAACCCCAATCTTCTCCCAGGATCACAGAATTAGAAAAGAAATTGAAGGATTGGTACATGAACACAGATGGAATAACAAATAAATATGAGGAGTGGCAAGAAAGAATCAATGAGAAGTCCTCAGACATCATAGCAGTCTCAGAAACGAAACTCACTGAGACAATAACAGACACAATCTTCCCTCCAGTATATCAGATATCAGATATCAGAGGGGGAGGAGGGGTTGCACTGCTCATAAAAAAACTGATGGAGATTTGAGGAAATGGAAGGCATGGACGAGATTGGAGGAAGGGATTACATATTAGGTACACTTCAGTCTGGGGAACATAACGTAGTCATTACAGTGATGTATAATCCACCACAGAACTGCAGGAGGTCAAGAAAGGATTATGAAGAGAGCAACAGATAATGGTGGGCACACTGGCAGAGGTGGCAAGAAGAGCTCACTTGAGCAGAGCAAAGTTACTGGTTATGGGCGATTTCAACCACAGGGATATCGACTGGGAAAACCTGGAGCCACACAGGGGTCCCTTAACATTAAGAGCCAAGATGATGGATGTGGCACTGGAAAACCTTATGCATCAACATGTTCAGGACACTACCAGAGAGAGAGAGGGGAGGATGAACCAGCAAGACTGGACCTCGTGTTCACCCTGAGCAGTTCAGACATTGAGGACATCACACTTGAGAGGCCCCTTGGAGCTAGTAGAGTTACAAGTAGAGAGGGTAACAGGAGTTGGATGGGAAAAGGCAAACTATAAAAAGGGGGACTACACAGATATGACAGACTTCCTGCAGGATGTTCAGTGGGACAGAAAATTGGCAGGAAAGCCAGTAAATGAAATGTTGGAATACGTAACAACAAAATACAGGTAGGCAGAGGAAAGGTTTGTTCTCAAGGGCAATAGAAATAAAGGGAAGACCGAAGCGAGTCCTTGGTTTACCCGAAGGTGTAGAGAGGCAAAAACTAAGTGTACCAGAGAATGGAAAAGGTACAGGCGGCAAAGGACCCAGGAAAATAGAGAGACTAGTCAAAGAGCCAGAAACGAGTATGCAGAGATAAGGAGGGAGGCCCAGCGACAGTACGAAAACGACATAGCATCGAAAGCCAAGTCTGACCCAAATCTGCTGTATAGCCACATTAGGAGGAAGACAATAGTCAAAGACCAGGTGATCAGGCTGAGGAAAGGTGAGGAACTCACCAGAAGCGATCAAGAGGTATGTGAGGAGCTCAACAAGAGATTTAAGGAAGTATTTACAGTGGACACAGGAAGGCCTCTGGGTGGACAGAACAGAGGGGGACACCAACAAGGAATATACCAAGAAGTGTTACATGACATACACACAGCTGAGGAGGAGGTGAGGAAGCTGCTAAGGGACCTTGATGCCTCAAAGGCAGTGGGGCCAGACAACATCTCCCCGTGGGTCCTTAGTGAGGGAGCAGAAATGCTGTGTGTGCCACTAGCCACAATCTTCAACATATCCCTTGAAACTGGGGAACTACCTGAGGTATGGAAGACTGCAAATGTAGTTCCCATTTTTAAAAAAGGAGACAGAAAAGAGACACTAAACTATAGACCTGTCTCACTGACATGTATAGTATGCAAAGTTATGGAGAAGATTATCAGGAAGAGAGTGGTGGAGCACCTGGAACGGAACAAGAGTATAAACGCCAACCAGCACGGATTCACGGAAGGCAAATCCTGTGTCACAAACCTTCTGAAGTTTTATGATAAAGTAACAGAAGTAAGACACGAGAGAGAGGGGTGGGTTGATTGCATCTTCTTGGACTGCAGGAAGGCCTTTGACACAGTTTCTCACAAGAGATTAGTGCAGAAGCTAGAGAATCAGGTGCATATAAAAGGAAGGGCACTGCAATGGATCAGAGAATGCCTGATAGGGAGGCAACAACGAGTCATAGTACATGATGAGATATCACAGTGGCTACCTGTGACGAGCGGGGTCCCACAGGGGTCGGTCCTATGACCAGTGCTATTTTTGGTATATGTGAATGACATGATGGAAGGGTTAGACTCAGAAGTGTCCATGTTCGCAGATGATGTGAAGTTAATGAGGAGAATTAAATCAGTTGAGACCTGGATAGACTGGACACCTGGTCCAGCAACTGGCTTCTCGAATTTAACCCCGCCAAATGCAAAGTCATGAATATCGGGGAAGGGCACAGAAGACCGCAGACTGAGTATAGGCTAGGTGGCCAAAGACTGCAAACCTCGCTCAAGGAGAAAGATCTTGGGGTGAGTGTAACACTGAGCATGTCTCCGGAAGCACACATCAACCAGATAACTGCTGCAGCATATGGGCGCCTGGCAAACCTGAGAACAGCGTTCCGATACCTTAGTAAGCAATCGTTCAAGACACTGTACACCGTGTACGTCAGGCAGATACTGGAGTATGCAGCACCTGTTTGGAACCCACACTTGATCAAGCACATCAAGAAATTAGAGAAAGTGCAAAGGTTTGCGACAAGGTTAGTTCCAGAGCTACGGGGAATGCTCTATGAAGAAAGGTTAAGGGAAATCGGCCTGACGACACTGGAGGACAGGAGAGTCAGGGGAGACATGATAACGACATATAAAATACTGCGTGGAATAGACAAGGTGGACAGAGACAGGATGTTCCAGGGAGGGGACACAGAAACAAGAGGTAACAATTGGAAGTTGAAGACTCAGATGAGTCAAAGGGATGTTAGGAAGTATTTCTTCAGTCATAGAGTTGTCAGGCAGTGGAATAGTCTAGAAAGTGACGTAGTGGAGGCTGGAACCATACATAGTTTTAAGACGAGGTTTGATAAAGCTCATGGAGCAGGGAGAGAGAGGACCCAGTAGCAGCCAGCGAAGAGGTGGGGCCAGGAGCTAAGACTCGACCCATGCAACCACAAATAGGCGAGTAGCTGAGTACACACACACACACACACACACACACACACACACACACACACACACACACACAGGATGTTCCAGAGATGGGACACAGCAACAAGGATACACAGTTGGAAGTTGAAGACACAGATGAATCACAGGGATGTTAGGAAGTATTTCTTCAGCCACAGAATAATCAGGAAGTGGAATAGTTTGGGAAGCAATGTAGTGGAGGCAGGATCCATACATAGCTTTAAGCAGAGGTATGATAAAGCTCACAGTTCAGGGAAAGTGACCTAGTAGCGACCAGTGAAGAGGCAGGGCAAGGAGCTAGGACTCGACCCCTGCAATCTCAACTAGGTGAGTACTGAGTGGGAGAGAAAACTGGGAGAGCTTTCTGCAAAAATGGAGACACAGCTTTCTGTGAAACTGAAAAAGAGGTTGGAGGAGAAGAAGAAATGGGAGTCCCAAGGTAAAACTGCAGTAGCCAGGATAAGGGTCCTAGAAGATGAGGTAAGCAGGCTGAAGTGAGTTACAGGGGTATTGACCAGAGACGACACAGCATATGGAGCTGGGAGGCCCAATGGGAAGGAAAGAGGTATAACTTTCACTAAGGCCACATCAGCCTACCAAGCAGGGAGTCAAGGGGTAGAGCTGCTGTGTGCAGGTGGCAAGGGGTATAGGTCAAATGCAGTAACATGAACATGCCACCAAGATCTACAGGAAAAAACATGGGAGAAAATGGCCATCTACAGACAAGAACCAGAGTCACGGAGGGAAAGGCAATGGGAGGAGGAGAGGGCAAGTCATTGTTTATTCATGGGCTGCAGGAGAGCCAGGGTAGTATAAACACTGACAGGCAGCTGGCAGAAAGGAAGGAGATTGAGAACATCACAGAAATAGGTGAAGAGGACATGTCCGAGATTGTAAATTTTCAGAGAATAGGAGGTATTTGAAGGGGAGAAAACAACCGATCAAGCTGATTTCCAGGACAGAAATGGTGCAGAACAGGATCCTCCAAGAGAAACCACGGTTGAAGGACTCGATATAATACAAGAGGGTGTCCCTAGACAGAGACAGAACGCAAACAGAATGGCAACAGCTGAGAGAGACACAAAAGCAAAGGGAGCTAGGAGGAGAGAGAAGGACAGAATCAGCAGAGAACAACCAGAGCAGGGCAGAGCAACAAGAGGAAGCACACACAGAACCATCCCTAGAACACCACAACGAATCATGCTATCCCAACAAAAACCACAATCCACACCCACAGGTCCCACCCAATACTCAGCTATAGCATCCCACAGTACACTGCCAGGTCTCCCACCCTCACAGACCCCCCAAAACACAGTGTTAGAGAGGAAACTGAAGGTATGGTACACAAACACTGATGGAATAACAAATAAGTGGGAGGAATGGCACGAAAGAGTCAAAGAGGCATCACTGGACATTATGGCTCTCACAGAAACCAAGCTCACAGGTATGATAACAGATGCCATCTTTCCAACAGGATATCAGATCCTGAGGAAAGACAGAGGGAGCAGAGGAGGCAGAGGAGTGGCACTGCTGGTCAAGAACCGATGGGATTTTGATGAGCTGGAGAGAGGAGACAGTGGAGAAGCTAGGGATTACAAAGAAGGAATGCTTCAGTCTGGAGGTCCCAAGGTGGTAATTGCAGTGATGTATAACCCACCACAGAACAGCAGGAGGCCAAGGCAAGAGTATGATGAAAGTAATAGAGCGATGGTTGACACACTAGCCAAAGTGGCAAGAAGGGCTCATGTGAGCAGCACAAAGCTACTGATCATGGGTGACTTCAACCACAAGGAAATCGATTGGGAGAACTTGAAGCCACATGGGGCCAAGAAGCGTGGAGGGTTAAGATGATGGAGGTGGTACTGGAAAACTTCATGTACCAATGCATAAGGGATACTACCGGAGAGAGAAGAGAGGATGAACCAGTGAGACTGGACCTAGTATTCACCTTGAGTAGTGCAGATATTGAGGACATCACATATGAAAGAACCCTTGGGGCCAGCGATCATGTGGTTTTAAGATTCGTATAAACAGTAGAGTTACAAGTGGAAGGAGGGAAGGAAGAGCGGATGAAAAAAGCCAAACTACAAGAAGGGTGACAACACAGAAAAGAAGAACTTCCTGAACGGGGTTCAGTGGAGGAGAGAACTGGCAGGTAAGTCAGTAAACGAAATGATGGAATACATAACAACAATTTGCAAGGAAGCTGAGGAGAGGTTTATACCCAAGGGTAATAGGAATAACGAAAAAGCCACAATGAGCCCATGGTTCACCCAAAAGTGCAGAGAAGTGTTCACAGAGGAGACAGAAGGGAGAGGTGGGGTACACCACCAAGTGTTGGACACAATACATAAAACCGAGGAAAAAGTGAAGAGGCTGCTGAGCGAGCTAGACACCTCAAAGGCGATGGGACCGAATAACATCTCTCCGTGGGTCCTGAGAGAGGGTGCAGAGGCACTATATGTACCCCTAACAACAATATCCAACACATCTGTCGAAATAGGGAAATTACCTGAGGTATGGAAGACAGTAAATGTGGTCCCAATTTTTAAAAAAAGGAGACAGACAAAAAGCACTAAACTATAGACCAGTGTCACTTACATGTATAGTATGGAAAATCATTGAGAAGATTATCAGGAGAAGAGTGGTGGAACACCTAGAAAGAAATAAGCTTATCAACAACAACCAACACGGTTTCAGGGACGGGAAATCCTGTGTCACAAACCTACTGGAGTTCTATGACAGGGTGATGGCAGTAAGACAAGAGAGAGAGAGGGGTGGGTAGATTGCATTTTCTTGGACTGTAAGAAGGCGTTTGACACAGTTCCACACAAGAGATTAGTGCAAAAACTGGAGGATCAGTGAGGGATAACAGGGAAGGCAGTACAATGGATCGGGGAATACCTGTCAGAAAGACGAGGCGAGGTGTCAGAGTGTGCGCCTAAGACGAGTGGGGTTCCACAGGGCTCAGTCCTAGGACCAGTGCTGTTTCTGGTATTCGTGAACGACATGACAGAAGGAATAGACTCCGAAGTGTCCCTGTTTGCAGATGTTGTGAAGGGGATCAGAAGGATTCAATTGGACGAGGACCAGGCAGAACTATAAAGGGATCTGGACAGGCTGCAGGCCTGTTCCAGCAATTGGCTCCTGGAGTTCACCCCACCAAGTGCAAAGTCATGAAGATTGGGAAGGGCAAAGAAGACCACAGACGGAGTACAGTCTAGGGGGCCAAAGACTACAAACCTCACTCAAGGAAAAAGATCTTGGGATGAGTATAATACCAGGCACATCTCTTGAGGTGCACATCGACCAAATAACTGCTGCATCATATGGGCGCCTGGCAAACCTAAGAACAGCATTCCGCCATCTTAATAAGGAATCGTTCAGGACCCTGTACACTGTGTATGTTAGGCCCATATTGGAGTATGCGGCACCAGTTTGGAACCCACATCCAGCCAAGCACGTAAAGAAACTAGAGAAAGTGCAAAAGTTTGCAACAAGACTAGTCCCAGAGCTAAGGGATAGTCCCACGAGGAGAGGTTAAGGGAAATCGACCTGACGACACTTGAGGACAGGAGATAGGGGGGACATGATGATGACCTATAAAATACTGAGAGGAATTGACAAGGTGGACAGAGACAGAATGTTCCAGAGATGAGACACAGCAAAAAGGGGACACAGTTGGAAGTTGAAGACACAGACGAATCACAGGGATGTCAGGAAGTATTTCTTCAGTCACAGAGTAGTCAGGAAGTGGAATAGTTTGGGAAGCGATGTAGTGGAGGCAGGATCCATACATAGTTTTAAGCAGATGTATGATAAAGCTCATGGTTCACCATCACTACACACACATCACTGTCACCATCACTACACACACACACACACACACACACACACACACACACACACACACACACACACACACACACACAGTCACCATCATTACACACACTATCATTATCATTACGTACCACTGTCACCATCACTACACACACACACACACACACACACGCACACACAAAAGCGAGAGGAAATCTGAAATCATAATATTTCAAAGCGCAAACCGTTGGGGGTCTTAGGCGCTGTTGCCACATTGGCAGCAGTAGGCCTGAAGAAGTGATGTCACAACAAGTTTTGTGCCATTATACATATAAAGTGAAGTGTATATAATGTGAAGTGTATACTATCATCAGTGAAGAGTGAAATCGCGTGAGGAAGCGGGATGTATGAGAATATATGGTTATAAACATCACGGGTGAAGGATCTCCAAAATAGGGATTCAAGGCCTGCGTACGATGACTTCGTCATCAGCAGCTGGCAACTTGTCACCGCACCATTGCAGAGCAAGTTTCATTTGCCTATTTGTGGTTTGCATGTTGAAGGCTGGCTTCTGGCCTTGCATGCTGTTTGATACTGGTCACTCACTCCTGCAAGCTATTACCAGAATTAGAATAGAAATAGCATAGACATAGTGAATATAGTGTTGACGAGTGTGAGAAGGTAGAGTCCAGCGAGGAGTTGAGTAGTATTAATTCCAGTAGTTATTACCAGTAAGAATACTTAGGAAGCTAGAAAGTCCTCTCCCAATGTGAACATGGAACAGGATAATAACCAGCAATAATTGATACTTAAATCCAGACACACACACACAAGGCGAGTAACTTACTATAAGCTAGGTGGCGGGACAAACTTTTAAGGGCAACATTGTAAGACGGTGCGAGGGTCAAGTCCCAGGAGGGTTGTGGTCAGGTCACAAGAAGTTGCGGCCAGTCATTACACCACACAAGACACCTCTCACACACACTCACACATACACACATGCACACAGGGGTAGGGCAGTGTTACTACCGGTAGTTATTAGCAGTAAGAATACTTAGGAAGCTAGGAAGTCCTCTCTCAATGTGAACAAGGGATATGATAATAACCAGCAACAATTAATATGCAAATCCAGAAAGGGCAATAAGTGGAGAGAGTAGCATAATTGGGAAAGATAGATGAGACTAAATTTGTGCCTACACGATGGATCTTTCAACCACACCACCTACCCCCCTAACCTTCCCTCCCTCACACACAAGCACACACACAAGGGTAGACACTCATAGAAGCTCTAGACCCTAGTAGCAAGTTCTGCTTTTTATAACCCAGAATTACTGGTATGTGTTAGCAGTATCTCCCCCTCACACCTCCCCCATACACACAAACACACACATACACACACATATACACACATACACACACCTGCACTAGGACAATCTGGTAACTAACTAGGCGAATACACACACAACACACACACACACACACACACACACACACACACACACACACACACACACACACACACACACACACACATACACACATGCACACACACACACGCACACACACACACACACACACACACACACACACACACCCACACACACATACACACACACACACACACACACACCACCACTTGACACAAACACTTGACACAAACACGTACCCCCCCTCCCCTAACCACCTCTCCCCCTTCCCTAACCACCTCACCTTAGCCACCTACCCCTCCCCCAAACCACCTAACCCCTCCCACAAACCATCTAACCCCCCCAACTACCTCCCTCCCTCCAATAACCATCCTCTCCCTCCCCCATAACCATCCATCCCCTCTCTCTCTCAAACACGTACTACCCCCTCCCCTAACCACCTCTCCCCCTTCCCTAACCACCTAGCCCTTGCCACCTACCCCTCCCCCAAACCATCTAACCCCCTCCCCCAACTATCTCT
This sequence comes from Cherax quadricarinatus, assembly GCF_038502225.1. NCBI lineage: Eukaryota > Metazoa > Arthropoda > Malacostraca > Decapoda > Parastacidae > Cherax > Cherax quadricarinatus. The sequence continues at coordinate 14,046,331 of NC_091294.1, forward strand.
ACCCCTCCAATAACCATCCTCCCCCTTCCCCATAACCATCCATCCCCTCTCCCCCTAACCATCTATTCCCCTCCCCCTAACCACCTGTCCCCCTTCCTTCTGTGGAGCAACGGGGGAACCTAGAACTAGGATGAGGACAAGGGGCTCCAAGGATGAATCTGGGAGGGAGGATTGGGAGGCAGATCTCAAAAAAAGGGAGGAAGACTGGGGAAGGAGACTTGATGAGCTGGCGAGGAAGATGGAAGAGAGGTTAGCAGCAGAATGCAGAAGGTGGAAGCAACATGCCACAGCAGCAGAAAACAAGATAGAGAAGCTGAGACATCTGAAACAGCATAGAGACAAAGATATTACAGAAGTAGCATCGGCAATGGCTACATCAGACACAGACAACAGGTCTGAAGTGAACATGGAAACTAAACTGTATGCAGAGGTCCTGTCAAACCCACATGAGGCCAGAACAAAGACAGGGAGCACACTAGGACAGACTGAGAGGCTGGAAGACATTGAAGGAACTAGGGCATGTGCAGGGACCTTACCAGATACCTGTGGGGGCCAGGAACAGGTGAGCAGGAAGGACAAACCAAGGAGCATAGGGGCCATAACTAGGGAAGGGACTGAAGGAAGGAACACTCCACGGGAAGGAACTAAAACACATCAGAGGATGCAATGGGAGTCACAGTGGGAGGTGGAAAGGGAGAGATCCGTGTTTGTCTATGGGCTAGACAAAGCTAAAGGGGAAACTTATGATGAAAGAAAGCAGGAGGAGAAAAAAACAATTGAAGATATCATGAAGGTGATAGGCGAGGGGGACATGACCCAGGTGGCAAATTTTCGGAGAATTGGGTGGTTCACAAAGAAAAGGAATCGGTCTCTCAAAGTAATTTTCAAGGCAGAATCAACCCGAACCATGATCCTGCAGGAGAAGGCATGACTGAGAGGCAAGCAGGAGTTCAGGAGTGTGTACCTCGATCGAGACAGAACACAGGACGAAAGAAAGACGATGAAAGAGAGAGTTCAAAAACGAAAGGAGAAATGGGAGGAAATGAAAAAGGAGAGCAGAATAACCCAGGAACAAATGGAAGGACAAGCACACCCCCCAGAAACACCAGCAGAAGGACTCCAGCCACGACACCCCCAAGGCAACTGAATAGTCCAAACCAACCATCACACACCGATCCCTCTGTTCCCACCCCCGCACCACAGTTACAGTATTAGAACAGAAGTTGAAGGTTTGGTACACAAATGCAGATGGACTAACGAATAAACATGAGGAATGGCAAGAAAGAATCAATGAGATGTCCCCAGACATCATAGCAGTTACAGAAACGAAACTCACGAAGACAATAACAGATGCAATCTTCCCACAAGGATACCAGATCATGAGGAAAGATAGAAGGGGCAGAGGGGGAGGTGGGGTTGCTCTGCTCGTAAAAAACAGATGGAAATTCGAGAAAATGGAAGGCATAGATGAGACGGGAGAAAGAGACTACATAGTAGGTACACTTCAGTCTGGGGAACACAAGGTGGTCATTGCAGTGATGTATAATCCACCACAGAACTGCAGGAGGCCAAGAGAGGAATATGAAGAGAGCAACAGAGCAATGGTGGACACACTTGCTGAGGTGGCAAGAAGAGCTCACTCCAGCAGAGCAAAGTTGCTGGTTATGGGAGATTTCAACCGCAGGGAGATTGTTTGGGAAAACCTGGAGCCACATGGGGGTCCCAAAATATGGAGAGCCAAGATGTTGGACGTGGTGCTGGAAAACCTCATGCGCCAACATGTTAAGGACACTACCAGAGTGAGAGGGGAGGATGAACCAGCAAGATTGGACCTTGTGTTCACCCTGGGCAGCTCAGACATTGAGGACATCAAGTATGAGAGTCCCCTAGGAGCTAGCGACCACGTGGTTCTGTGCTTTGAATACATAGTAGAGCTGCAAGTGGAGAGAGTAACAGGAGCTGAATGGGAAAAGCCTGACTATAAAAGAGGGGACTACATAGGGTTGAAGAACTTCCTGCGGGAGGTTCCATGGGACAGAGAACTGGCAGGAAAGCCAGTAAACGAAATGATGGAATATGTAACAACAAAATGCAAGGAGGCAGTGGAAAGGTTTATTCCCAAGGGCAACAGAAACAACGGGAAGACCAGAACGAGCCCCTGGTTTACCCGACGGTGTAAGGAGGCGAAAACCAAGTGCAATAGAGAATGGAAAAAGTACAGAAGGCAGAGAACACACGAAAATAGGGAGATCAGTCGCAGAGCCAGGAACGAGTATGCACAGGTAAGGAGGGAGGCCCAGCGACAGTATGAAAATGACATAGCATCGAGAATCAAGACTGACCCGAAACTGTTGTATAGCCACATCAGGAGGAAGACAACAGTCAAAGACCAGGTGATTAGATTAAGGACAGAAGGTGGAGAACTCACAAGAAATGATCAGGAGGTATGTGAGGAGCTAAACAGGAGATTTAAGGAAGTTTTTACAGTAGAGACAGGAAGGGCTCTGGGAAGACAGCACAGAAGGGAACATCAAGAGGGAATAAACCAACAAGTGTTGGATGACATACGAACAACCGAGGAGGAGGTGAAGAAGCTCCTAAGCGACCTTGATACCTCAAAGGCGATGGGACCGGACAACATCTCCCCATGGTTCCTTAGAGAAGGAGCAGAGATGCTGTGCGTGCCCCTAACCACAATCTTCAACACATCCCTTGAAACTGGGCAACTACCTGAGAAATGGAAGACAGCAAATGTAGTCCCCATATTTAAGAAAGGAAACAGAAACGAGGTGCTAAACTACAGACCTGTGTCTCTGACATGTATTGTGTGCAAAGTCATGGAGAAGATTATCAGGAGGAGAGTGGTGGAACACCTGGAACGGAGCAAGATTATAAATGAAAACCAGCATGGGTTCATGGAAGGCAAATCTTGTATCACAAACCTCCTGGAGTTTTATGACAAGGTAACAGAAGTAAGACACGAGAGAGAGGGGTGGGTAGATTGCGTTTTCCTAGACTGCAGGAAGGCCTTTGACACAGTTCCCCACAAGAGATTAGTGCAGAAGCTGGAGGATCAGGCGCATGTAACAGGGAGGGCACTGCAATGGATCAGGGAATACCTGACAGGGAGGCAGCAACGAGTCATGGTACGTGAAGAGGTATCACAGTGGGCGCCTGTGACGAGCGGGGTCCCACAGGGGTCAGTTTTAGGACCCGTGCTATTTTTGATATATGTGAACGACATGATGGAAGGAATAGACTCTGAAGTGTCCCTATTCGTAGATGATGTGAAGTTGATGAGAAGAATTAAATCGGATGAGGATGAGGCAGGACTGCAAAGAGACCTGGAGAGGCTGGACATGTGGTCCAGTAACTGGCTTCTCGAATTCAATCCTGCCAAATGGAAAGTCATGAATATCGGGGAGGGGCAAAGAAGACCGAAGACAGAGTATAGGCTAGGTGGACAAAGACTACAGACCTCACTCAGGGAGAAAGACCTCGGGGTGACCATAACACCGAGCACGTCACCGGAGGCACACATCAACCAAATAACTGCTGCAGCATACGGGCACCTGGCAAGCCTGAGAATAGCGTTCCGATACCTTAATAAGGAATCGTTCAAGACACTGTACGCTGTGTATGTTAGGCCCATACTGGAGTATGCAGCACCAGTCTGGAACCCACACCTGGTCAAGCACGTCAAGAAGTTAGAGAAAGTACAAAGGTTTGCAACAAGGCTAGTCCCAGAGCTCGGGAATGTCGTACGAGGAAAGGTTGAGGGAACTCGACCTGACGACACTGCAGGACAGAAAGGTCAGGAGAGACATGATAACGACATACAAGATACTGCGGGGAATAGACAAGGTGGACAGAGATAGGATGTTCCAGAGAGGGGACACAGGAACAAGGGGTCACAACTGGAAGCTGAAGACTCAGACGAGTCACAGGGACGTTAGGAAGTATTTCTTCAGTCATAGAGTTGTCAGCAAGTGGAATAGCCTAGCAAGTGAAGTAGTGGAGGCAGGAACCATACATAGTTTTAAGAAGAGGTATGACAAAGCTCAGGAAGCAGAGAGAGAGAGGACCCAGTAGCGATCAGTGAAGAGGCGGGGCCAGGAGCTGAGTCTCGACCCCTGCAACCACAATTAGGTGAGTACAATTAGGTGAGCACACAAACACACACACACACACACACACACATACACACACACACACACACACACACACACACACACACACACACACACACACACACACACACACACACACACATACACACACACACACATACACACACGCACACACACACACACACACACACACACACACACACACACACACACACACACACACACACACACACACACACACACACACACACACACACACACATTCCAGGTCTGGGCTGCAGGAATTTGTAAAGCTGTGGAAATCCATCAAAAGTATATCAAAGGTGTATTGACAAGAATAACATGTAAGTTTGAGATATAGTGTATCAAGCACCTGGAAGGTCAGTCAACACCTGGTAAACACTGGCTGTTAATAACATTATTGAAAATAAACACGACAGTATTATACACACACTACAGCATGATACACACACTACAGCATGATACACACACTACAGCATTATACACACACTACAGCATTATACACACACTACAGCATTATACACACACTACAGCATTATACACACACGACAGTATTATACACACACTACAGAATTATACACACACTACAGCATGATACACACACTACAGCATTATACACACACTACAGCATTATACACACACTACAGCATTATACACACACTACAGCATTATACACACACTACAGCATTATACACACACTACAGCATTATACACACACTACAGCATGATACACACACTACAGCATTATACACACACTACAGCATTATACACTCACTACAGCATTATACACACACTACAGCATTATACACACACTACAGCATTATACACACACTACAGCATTATACACACACTACAGCATTATACACACACTACAGCATTATACACACACTACAGCATTATACACACACTACAGCATTATACACACACTACAGCATTATACACACACTACAGCATTATACACACACGACAGCATTATACACACACGACAGTATTATACACACACTACAGCATTATACACACACTACAGCATTATACACACACTACAGCATTATACACACACTACAGCATTATACACACACTACAGCATTATACACACACTACAGCATTATACACACACTACAGCATGATACACACACTACAGCATTATACACACACTACAGCATGATACACACACTACAGCATTATATACACACGACAGCTTATATACACCGAGAAGTGTGTCTCTTAGCATGTATATATTGAGAGCTTTCTTGAATCCTCATTTATTGAGCAATGTAATCCCTATTTTAGGGATTCATGTGGCCTTGAGAGATAAGGTGCAGCCTTAATTTTAGGTTAAGTTAGGTAAGATATGTCAGGAAACAGGGCATGTGTATCCTGACGCGGGTCTTAGTCATATGATGACCCACAGCTGGAACTTTTGGTCATTTGACCGAGGCCTTCCGCTGGCTTACCGGTCCACCCCTGTATTCCTCACAGGTTTTTCATTTTTTTTTTTTTTGAAATCTGTCAATATTTAAATTGAAAAATCCTGGAACCTTGACCGAAGTTAAAATATTTATGATACGAGGCAGCTGGTCATATAATATAATTTATATTGTTTTATGTAATGTATGAAATATACATAAATACGCAGTGTTTTAGGGCGTCTGTTGGTGAGTGGTTCAAGGCGTCAGGTGGGAAGCTAAACCACACTTGTGGACAGATGCCAATGTGGGTTCGAATCCTTCTGGCCACGATATCTATCTACTGAGAGATATCTATCTACTGTGAGTGTATGCACGTGTAAATGCTCAGTACGGCGGCCAGTTGATGTTACGTACAATCGGAGATCATTTCCTGTATTTAACATACTCCTGGATTTGCTTTTCGCTCGGAAATCAGAAAGATCTTATACCGTACCGAGCAAAACTTACCGTTTCCACCGAGGGAAAACTTCATTCAGTAATATAGAAAACACTCAGCAAGCACTCAAGGTTCTACATACTGACACACTCAGTCCAGTGTTTCAGTGGAACTTCGGCTGCGGCTGTTTTTATCTGAACTGAAACTAGTGACTTCAGTAAGTGTCTCGCGGAATCTGGAAGGCGTAGCAGCGTTAGAAATATACCCCGTTGACTAGGTTAGTATTTAGAGCACCGACTTGATAATTTTATTGCTGTCTTGCCGTGGGTTCGAGTCGTGTCCATTCCGTGAGTTAGTTGCTTTATTGCCTTTCATCGAAGTATTAAGTTTACTGGGATGTGTTAACCTATTTACGAGACAAGTGCGCCGCCGCCTTCTGCATACACCAGTTGTTAGTGACTGTGTGGAGGCATCTCTCACACGGCCGACAAGAGGTGATAAAAACAGCTGCAGAGAGGAGATTTATTGGGTCGCATCAATTGAGTGCAACTTTGGTCACACTGAAAAACGCTCTACACAAGAGAAATGTCTCCATAAAGTTGCTCTCTGCGACTGTCTTCTTCACTACCTGTGTGCTGCTTCAACGAAGGTTCCGATAATAGAAGAGTTACTTCTCAATTCATAAGACTGAGCACACACTGTTCCGCGAGATGGCCGTCGTACTTGTTTATGAAGCTGCAGTGCTTGATGACAACTTTCCTTGTCTTCACACAGTGTGCGAGTTATCCTGTTTATTTTAATTGCTTCACTTAAACACCTCTTAGGTCTTGTGTTATTCGTTAAATTGTGAGACGATGAAGATTTAGATTTTACCACCGAGGTGGCATGTATATTATGCGCTCAATATCCATCGTGTGGAAGGTAGCGCAAGAGCGTATGGATCCACATCAAGTCTAGGAACTAGGCTCTAAAAGGGTTTACAAGAATACATCTGGATTTATATCAACAGTTCACTTATCAGTTACAAACAAATTTACCTGTGAAGACAACAGTGGTCAATATTTTATATGTTTGCTGCAACACCTGAGATTTTTCTTTATCTAAGCCGCGGCTCCATCAGCGCATAGACTGCAACTTAAATCCAAGGATATTATGGTTTTTTTTTTTCTTGAATAAATTGCTCACATTAAATGTTTGTTTTTTCGTCCGTGGTTTTGGTAAGAGGAAGGGTTAGTTTAAGAATATCTCGTTCAACGTGAGTTCCGCGCACATAGCGTGCAAACATAAATAACGCAAAATCTTTAACGTCGCTGGGGTCACGCAGCTGCATCAACGAGGTGCCAGATGGACTCAGTTATACTCGTCTTGTGAGTTCGGCTTCACGTACGGCACACACATATCCTGCGCTCTAGGTACGTCTGGAAATCCTGTTGTCAGACACAATCACTTCTCTGCAGTTTTTTTTTTCCATCCATCATACATTGTAGCAAATCTTTTTCCTCATGGCTTCACCTCACTTTCTGCGACAGTGTGATCTTCACTTATTTTTGTTAGACGATCACTAACGCGACAAGAAGTCACAATATTAATATAAGAAGAATTTACAGTGGTGTAGAGCCCAGTAATAGTTGCAGCTCAGACCTTCATTATGAAATAAAGTCTGGTGTCTACCAGTAGTTCACACCACAAGCTCTACAGGGAGCTTTCACACCTCCACTTAGAAATGGAGCTGTGAACTGTCTTGACAGCTGCAGCTGGTACTGGGTTCTACACCACTCTAGTTGCTATTTTAATTCGTATAGTGGTCCAAGATTTTATCATTTCCATGTATACTTTCTCAGTATTAATAGTACCCTCGGCTGTTGCCATTGTATTAGTGTGTTAAAGATTGTCATTAGAACGCAGCTCCATATTTATTGAATATGTATCAGATTTCACGCTCTACGGGAGCCTAAAGACCATCTTCAAACTCTTGAAGATTCTTTCTTGAGTACCTAAATCCCTCTTCCGGCGCCTGAAGACCCTTTCTTGAATATCTGAAGACCCACTTCCGGCGCCTGAAGACCCTTTCTTGAATATCTGAAGACCCTCTTCCGGCGCCTGAAGACCCTTTCTTGAATATCTGAAGACCCTCTTCCGGCGCCTGAAGACCCTTTCTTGAATACCTGAAGACCCTTTCTTGAATACCTGAAGATCCTCTTCCGGCACCTGAAGTGGATCTCTATCTAGACCGAAAATATTTGCTCACTTTCCCTGTAATTGACTGCGGGCTGCTCCTACTGACTCTCCTTACGCTGACTGTATGTGAAGGGTCCTCAGTGAAGACTCACTTCTGCTATCCTTCCTACTCGATAGAATGGGACGGGGAGGGAGTGAAGGAAGGCTTCCAAGGACCAACTGTTACCTCCTGACTAGAGTCACAGGCATGATAACTTACAACGAAGAAAAACTAAAAGAAACACCCCTAACACTCTCAGCTGAAGATGTTACTTAAACTGTATCGTTTTAGATGAATCATATTGAATACGCTAAGAGGAAACTCGAGAAAATACAACCTAAAAAAAAAACGATAAAATCAAAGTCTTTTTTTCCCCACCATGCGACTGTTTGAGATCATGGAGTATAAATGTAAGATAAGAACCACGCATTAACTGGCAACCTTGATGACCAAGCTCAGGTTAACTTGGATTCCCCGGCTGTCCCTGCCTTCACTCTCTTAATTGATGTGCAAATCAAAATTTCTTATAAACATTTTATTTTTTCTCTCTTACAGAACCGTAGACAATTTGAAACACAATATAAATGAGAAAGGAAAATTGAGAAATATTGAAAGCTCGCCCTTTTTTTTGGCGTTCTAAGGTTTCACAAATTTAATGAACCCTTGTTGTGGGTTTTGTACGACTTTGTTCCAGAGATTGTACATGTACTCAGGTACAGTGTTATTTTCTTACTCCATGATTTTTATTGATCACCTGAAAATGTGTCGTCCGATAAGTTTAAAATGTTCACTACTAGTGACCTTTAACAAGGAAAACTTTTATAGAAGTACTGGGAGGGACTGTTGCATTTTTCTCCCAGTTTCATAAACCCATACAAATATTGTTTTGGTTTCCTTGAGATAACATTTTTTGATGGGCTGGAAATTTTCCAGCCCATCTAGTTATTTCTTTTCCAAGAAATAACTTGGCTCGTGCCTTTAATTGTTGGGTACTCGACCATAACTGAAGAATGCATCTTCTGTTCGGCTTTAGACTTTTGCCACCGTTGCTGTGTTTTTCTCAGAGGAAGCATTGTATTAATTTTTGACAATTATATGAAACAAATTATTTTCAATGCAATACCTGCAGAATGCTTCTTCTGCTCGGTTTCAAACCTTAAAAAGTGGTGTATCTTCCATTATTTCTGTTTCCCTTGGGAACAAACCTCTCCTCTGCCTTCTTGCATTGTGTTGTCACATAGTCCATCATTTCTTTTACTCTCCCACTGAACGTCTTGCAGGAAGTTCCTCATGCCTGTGTAGTCCCCCCCCCCCCTTTAGTAGTTTGGTTTTCAAATCCTATTCCTGATACTCTCTCCACTTGTAGCTAAACTATGTAATTAAAGCACAGAACAACATGATCACTAGCTCCTAGGGGCCTTTCATACATAATATCCTCGATGTCCGAACTACTCAAAGTGAATACAAGGTCCAGTCTTGCTGGATCACCCTCACCTCTCTCTCTGGTAGTGTCTCTAACATGTTGTTGCATGAGGTTTTCCAGTACCACATCCATCATCTTGGCTCTCCATGTTTCGGGACCCCCATGGGGCTCCAGGTTTTCCCAGCCAATCTCCTTCTGATTGAAATCGCCCATAACAAGTAACTTTGCTCCCCCCATGTGAGCTCTTCTGGCCACCTCAGCTAGTGTGTCAAACATTGCTCTGTTGCTCTCGTTGTATTCTTTTCTTGGCCTCCTGCAGTTCTGTGGCAGGTTGTATATTACTGCAATTACCACCTTATGGTTCTCAGACTGGATTGTTCCTACTAAGTAGTCCCTTTCTCACATTCCATCCATTCTTTCCATTTCCTCAAATCCCCACCAGTTTTTAATGAGCAGTGCAACTCCTCCTCCCCTTCTCCTCCCTCTATCTTTCCTGAGGATTTGATATCCGGGTGGAAAGATTGCATCTGTTGTCATCCTGGTGAGTTTCGTTTCTGTGAGTACTATTATGTCTGGGGATGTTCCTTTGATTCTTTCATGCCACTCCTTTCACTTATTTCTTATTCCACCTTTATTTGTATACCAAGCCTTCAACTTCTTTTCTAATACTGTGGCCTGGGGGGTACGTTGGAGTTGGGGAAGTGGGAGACCTGATGAGGAACTATGGATGATTGGTGTGAGGGTGGAGTTTGTAATGAGGTGGGTAGGGGCATTGGATATGGCATGTGTTTTGGGTTAGAATGTTTGGTTGCATTGGGGTTGTCCTGGATGGGGGGTTTCTGTAGGTGTTTTGAGGGAGGTTGTATTTGATCTTCCTCCTGAATCTGGGTTCTTCTGTCCATCTCTTGTGTGTGTGTGTGTTGAATCCTGGCCCTGCCTCTTCACTGGCCGCTACTAGGTCACTCTTCCTGCTCCATGAGCTTTATCATTCCTCGTCTTAAAGCTATGTATAGTTCCTGTCTCCACTACATCACTTCCCAGACTATTCCTCTTCCTGGCAACTCTGTGATTGAAGAAATACTTCCTAACATCTCTTTGATTCATCTCAGTCTTCAACTTCCAACTGTGACCCCTTGTTGCTGTGTCCCACCTCTGGAACATCCTGCCTCTCAGTATTTTATATGTCGTTATCATATCCCCTCTATCTCTCCTGTGTGAGTGAGAGTGTGTGTGTGTGTGTGTGTGTGTGTGTGTGTGTGTTTTTGTGTGTGTGTACTCACCTAACTGTGGTTGAAAAGATCAATTTATAGCTTCTGGCCCCTCCTCTTCACATTTTGCTACTAGATCACTTACTCCCTGCTCCGTGAGCTTTATCATACCTCTTCTTAAAGCTATGTATGGACTCTGACCACCTCACATTCCAGACTATTCCACTTCCTGACTACTCTGTGACAGAAGAAATACTTACTAACATCTCTGTGGCTCACCTGAGTCTTCAACTTCCAATTGTGACCCCTTGTCGCTATGTTCCTTCTCTGGAACATCTTATCTCTGTCCATCTTGTCGAATCCTCTCAGTATTTTATATGTAATCATGTCTCCCCTGTCCCTCCTGTCATACAATGTCTTCAGGTCGATTTCCCATAACCTTTCCTCGTAGGACATGCCCCTTAACTACAGGACTAGTCTCGTTGCAAACTTTGCACCTTCACTAATTTCCTGACGTGCTTTTGCAGGTGTGGGTTCCAAACTGATGCTGCATACTCCAATAAAGGCCTGACATTCACGGTGTACAGAGTCCTGAACGACTCCATACTGAGGTGTTGGAAAGCGATTCTTAGGTTTGCTAGTCGCCCATATGCTGCAGCAGTTATTTGGTTCATATGTTTCTCAGGAGATATGTTCGATATTATACCCACCCCAAGATTCTTTTATTTGTTTGAGGGTTCCAGTCTTGGCAGGGTTGAACTTCAGGAGCCATTTGCTGGACCAGGCCTGTAGCCTGTCCGGATCCCTTCGCAGTCCTGCCTGGTCCTCCTCTGATTGAATTCTCATTAACTTGTCATCGTCTGCAAACAGAGACACTCCTGACTCTATTCCTTCCAGCATGTCATTCACATATACCAGAAACAGCACTATCCCAGGCGCCCACTCTGACACCTCGTCACATACCATGACTCATTGTTGCCTTCCTGTCAGGTATTCTCTGATCCATTGCAGTGCCTTTTCCTGTTATGCATTCCTGATCCTCTAGCTTTTGCACTAATCTTTTGTGAGGAACTGTGTCAAAGGCCTTCTTCCAGTCCAAGAAGATGTAATCTATCCACCCCTCTCTCTCATGTCACACTTCCATTACCTTGTCATAAAACTCCAGTGACACAGGATTTCCCTTCTGTGGAACCTTGCTGCTTATTGTTAATAAGCTTATTCCTTCCTAGGTGCTCCACCACTCTCCTCCTGATAATCTTCTTCATGACTTTGCATACTATACACGTCACTGACACTGGTCTGTAGTTTAATGTTTCGTGTCTGTCTCCTTTTTTAAAAACTGGGACTACATTTGTTGTCTTCCATACCTCAGGTAGTTGCCCAGTTTCAATGGATGTGATGAAGATTGTTGTTGATGGCACTCACAGCATTTCTGCTCCCTCTCTAAGGCCTCACAGAGAGATGTCAACTCCCACCGCCTTTGAGGTATCAAGTTCACTTAGCAGTTTCTTCACCTCCTCCTCAGTTGCAATCTTCCCACCAGGATATCAGATCCTGAGGAAAGATAGAAGGAGTAGAGGGGGAGGAGGGGTTGCACTGCTCATAAAAAACCGATGGGGATTTGAGGAAATGGAAGGCATGGACGTGATTGGAGAAAGGGACTACATAGTAGGTACAATTCAGTTTGGAGAACATAAAGTAGTCATTGGAGTGATGTATAACCCACCACAGAACTGCAGGAGGCCAAGAGAGGAGTACGAAGAAAACAACAGAACGATGGTGGACACACTGGCTGAGGTGGCAAGAAGAGCTCACTCGAGCAGAGCAAAGTTACTGGTAATGGGCGATTTCAGCCACAGGGAGATCGACTGGGAAAACCTGGAGCCACATGGGGGTCCCGAAACATAGAGAGCCAAGATGATGGATGTGGTACTTGAAAACCTCATGCATCAACATGTCAGGGACACTACCAGGGATAGAGGGGAGGATGAGCCAGCAAGACTGGATCTTGTGTTCACCCTGAGCAGTTCAGACATTGAGGACATTACTTACGAGATGCCCCTAGGAGCTAGCGATCACGTGGTTCTGAGTTTTGATTATATAGTAGAGTTACAAGTGGAGAAGGAAACAGGAATTGAATGGGAAAAACCAAACTATAAAAGGGGAGACTACACAGGTACGAGGAACTTCCTGCAGAAGGTTCAGTGGGACAGAGAACTGGTAGGAAAATCAGTAAACGAGATGATGGAATATGTAGCAACAAAGTGTAAGGAGGCGAGGAAAGGTTTGTTCCCAAGGGAAATAGAACTAATAGGAAGACCAAAGCGAGTCCTTGGTTTACCCGAAGGTGTAGGGAGGCAAAAAACTAAGTGCACCAGAGAATGGAAAAGGTACAGGAGGCAAAGGACCCAGGAAAATAAGGAGATCAGTAGAAAAGCCAGAAACGAGTATGCACAGACGAGGATGGAGGCCCAGCGGCAGTACGAAAACGACATAGCATCGAAAGTCAAGTCTGTCCTGGAACTGCTGTATAGCCACATTAGGAGAAAGACAACAGTCAAAGACCAGGTGATCAGGCTGAGTAAAGAAGGTGGAGAACTCACAAGAAGTGATCAAGAGGTATGTGAGGAGCTAAACATGATATTTAAGGAAGTATTTACAGTGGAGACAGGAAGGCCTCTGGGGGGACAGACCAGATGCGGACACCAGCAAGGAATATACCGACAAGTGTTGGATGACATAAATACAAATGAGGAGGAGGTGAAGAAGCTGCTAAGGGACATCGATACCTCAAAGGCAATGGAACCGGACAACATCTCCCCGTGGGTCCTTAGAGAGGGAGCGGATATGCTGTGTGTGCCACTTACCACAATCTTCAACACATCCCTGGAAACTGGGCAACTACCTGAGGTATGGAAGACGGCAAATGTAGTTCCCATTTTTAAAAAAGGAGACAGAAAAGAGACACTAAAATATAGACCTGTGTCACTGACGTGTATAGTATGCAAAGTTATGGAGAAGATTATCAGGAGGAGAGTGGTGGAGCACCTGGAATGGAACAAGAGTATGAATGCCAACCAGCACGGATTCATGGAAGGCAAATCGCTGTGTCACAAACCTTCTGGAGTTTTATGATAAAGTAACAGAAGTAAGACACGAGAGAGAGGGGTGGGTTGATCGAATCTTCTTGGACTGCAAGAAGGCCTTTGACACAGTTCCTAACAAGAAATTAGTGCAGCAGCTAGAGGATCAGGCGCATATAACAGGAAGGGCACTGCAATGGATAAGCGAATACCTGACAGGAAGGCAACAACGAGTCGTGGTACGTAATGAGGTATCACAGTGGGCACCTGTGACGAGCGGGGTCCCACAGGGGTCGGTCCTATGACCAGTGCTATTTTTGGTATATATGAACGACATGATGGAAGGGTTAGACTCAGAAGTGTCCCTGTTTGCAGACGATGTGAAGTTAATGAGGAGAATTAAATCAGATGAGGATCAGGCAGGACTTCAAAGAGACCTGGACAGACTGGACACCTGACCCAGCAACTGGCTTCTCGAATTTAACCCCGCCAAATGCAAAGTCATGAAGATCGGGGAAGGGCACAGAAGACCGCAGAGTGAGTATAGGCTAGGTGGCCAACGACTGCAAACCTCGCTCAAGGAGAAAGATCTTGGGGTGAGTATAACACCGAGCATGTCTCCGGAAGCACACATCAACCAGATAACTGCTGCAGCATATGGGCGCCTGGCAAACCTGAGAACAGCGTTCCGATACCTTAGCAAGGAATCGTTCAAGACACTGTACACCGTGTACATCAGGCCCATACTGGAGTATGCAGCACCTGTTTGGAACCCGCACTTGATCAAGCAAGTCAAGCAATTAGAAAAAGTGCAAAGGTTTGCATCAAGGTTAGTTCCAGAGCTAAGGAGAATGTCCTATGAAGAAAGGTTGAGGAAAATCGGCCTAACGACACTGGAGGAGAGGAGGGTCAGGGGAGACATGATAACGACATATAAAGTACTGCGCGGAATAGACAAAGTGGACAAAGACAGGATGTTCCAGGGAGGGGACACAGAAACAAGAGCTCATTGGAAGTTGAAGAGTCAGATGAGTCAAAGGGATGTTAGGAAGTATTTCTTCAGTCATAGAGTTGTCAGGCAGTGGAATAGCCTAGAAAGTGACATAGTGGAGGCAGGAACCATACATAGTTTTAAGACGAGGTTTGATAAAGCTCATGGAGCAGGGAGAGAGAGGACCCAGTAGCAACCGGTGAAGAGGCGGGGCCATGAGCGAAGACTCGACCCCTGCAACCACAAATAGGTGAGCACTTGTTGGCGTACCTCCCTATTATGACTTCCCGGAGTCCTTTCTGTTTCCACTGTAAATATTTCTTTAAATCTCTTGTTGAGCTCCTCATATATTTCTTGATCGTTTCTTGTGAGCTCCCCACCTTCCTTCCTCACCCTGATTACCTGGTCCTTCACTGTTGTTTTCCTCCTGATGTGGCTATACAAGAGCTTGTGGTCAGACTTGACTTTCGATGCAATGTCGTTTTCATACTGTCGCTGGGCCTCCCTCCTTTTCTGTGCATACTCGTTTCTGGTTCTTCCACTAATCTCTTTATTTTCCTGTATCCTTTGTCTTCTGTACTTTTCCATTTTCCAGTGCACTTAGTTTTTGCCTCCCTACACCTTCGGATAAACCAAGGGCTTGTGCTGGTTTACCCATTATTTCTGTTGCTCTTGGGAACAAACCTCTCCTCTGCCTCCCTCCATATTTTGTTGTCACGTAATCCATCATTTCGTTTACTGATTTTCCTACTCTTTGTCTTTCCCACTGAACTACCTATAGGAAGTTCCTGATACCTGTCTAGTCCCCTCTTATGTAGTTTGGCTTTTCCCATCCTACTGCTGTTACCCTCTCCACTTGTAACTATACTATATATTCAAAGCTCAGAACCACGTGATCACTAGCTCTAAGAGACCTTTCATGTGTTTGTGTGTGTGTGTGTGTGTGTGTGTGTGTGTGTGTGTGTGTGTGTGTGTGTGTGTGTGTGTGTGTGTGTGTGTGTGTGCGCGCTCGCGTGTGTATGTACACGTGCATGAGTTTGTGATTGAGTGTTTGTGTATGTGCGCGCACGCGCTTCTGTATGTGTTGTTGTGAGGGATCACAACAGTGTGTCCCAGGTATACGGTCGACTGACTGACTGACTGACATCACAGAAATAACCTAAAGCTCAGCGCTTGTCTTGGAAGCTCTGCCCATAATATGCCTTGCTGGGCTCCGTAACCGGTCTTACTCTCGACCTACTGCACTCTTTAAAAAACAATGAGGCACAGAGATTCTCTGACGCACCTTCACAAACCTGTGCAGCACCACCAGCACTAGCACCACCAGCACTAGCAACACCAGCACTAGCACCACCAGCACTAGCAACACCAGCACTAGCACCACCAGCACTAGCAACACCAGCACTAGCACCACCAGCACTAGCAACACCAGCACTAGCACCACCAGCACTAGCAACACCAGCACTAGCACCACCAGCACTAGCAACACCAGCACTAGCAACACCAGCACTAGCAACACCAGCACTAGCAACACCAGCAGCACCACCAGCACTAGCAACACCAGCAGCACCACCAGCACTAGCAACACCAGCAGCACCACCAGCACTAGCAACACCAGCAGCACCACCAGCACTAGCAACACCAGCAGCACCACCAGCACTAGCAACACCAGCAGCACCACCAGCACTAGCAACACCAGCAGCACCACCAGCACTAGCAACACCAGCACTAGCAACACCAGCAGCACCACCAGCACTAGCAACACCAGCAGCACTAGCAACACCAGCACTAGCAACACCAGCAGCACCACCAGCACTAGCAACACCAGCAGCACCACCAGCACTAGCAACACCAGCAGCACCACCAGCACTAGCAACACCAGCAGCACCACCAGCACTAGCACCACCAGCACTAGCAACACCAGCAGCACCACCAGCACTAGCAACACCAGCAGCACCACCAGCACTAGCAACACCAGCACTAGCAACACAAGCAGCACCACAAGCACTAGCAGCACCAGCAGCACCACCAGCACTAGCAACACCAGCAGCACCACCAGCACTAGCAACACCAGCAGCACCACCAGCACTAGCAACACCAGCAGCACCACCAGCACTAGCAACACCAGCAGCACCACCAGCACTAGCAACACCAGCACTAGCAACACCAGCACTAGCAACACCAGCAGCACCACCAGCACTATCAGCACCAGCAGCACCACCAGCACTAGCAACATCAGCAGCACCACCAGCACTAGCAACACCAGCAGCACCACCAGCACTTGCAACACCAGCACTAGCAACACCAGCAGCACCACCAGCACTAGCAACACCAGCAGCACCACCAGCACTAGCAACACCAGCAGCACCACCAGCACTAGCAACACCAGCAGCACCACCAGCACTAGCAACACCAGCACTAGCAACACCAGCACTAGCAACACCAGCAGCACCACCAGCACTAGCAGCACCACCAGCAGCACCACCAGCACTAGCAGCACCACCAGCACCACCAGCACTAGCAACACCAGCAGCACCACCAGCACTAGCAACACCAGCAGCACCACCAGCACTAGCAACACCAGCAGCACCACCAGCACTAGCAACACCAGCAGCACCACCAGCACTAGCAACACCAGCAGCACCACCAGCACTAGCAACACCAGCACTAGCAACACCAGCAGCACCACCAGCACTAGCAACACCAGCAGCACCACCAGCACTAGCAACACCAGCAGCACCACCAGCACTAGCAACACCAGCAGCACCACCAGCACTAGCAACACCAGCAGCATCACAAGCACTAGCAACACCAGCACTAGCAACAACAGCACTAGGAACACCAGCAGCACCACCAGCACTAGCAACACCAGCAGCACCACCAGCACTAGCAGCACCACCAGCACCACCAGCACTGGCAACACCAGCAGCACCACCAGCACTAGCAACACCAGCAGCACCACCAGCACTAGCAACATCAGCAGCACCATCAGCACTAGCAACACCAGCAGCACCACCAGCACTAGCAACACCAGCAGCACCACCAGCACTAGCAACACCAGCACTAGCAACACCAGCAGCACTACCAGCACTAGCAACACCAGCAGCACCACCAGCACTAGCAACACCAGCAGCTCCACCAGCACTAGCAACACCAGCAGCACCAGCAGCACTAGCAACACCAGCAGCACTAGCAACACCAGCATCACCACCAGCAACACCACCAGCACTAGCAACACCAGCAGCACCACCAGCACTAGCAACACTAGCACTAGCAACACCAGCACTAGGAACACCAGCACTAGCAACACCAGCACTAGCAACACCAGCAGCACCACCAGCACTAGCAACACCAGCACTAGCAACACCAGCAACACCACCAGCACTAGCAACACCAGCAGCACCACCAGCACTAGCAACACCAGCAGCACCACCAGCACTAGCAACACCAGCACTACAACACCAGCAACACCACCAGCACTAGCAACACCAGCAGCACCACCAGCACTAGCAACACCAGCAGCACCACCAGCACTAGCAACACCAGCAACACCACCAGCACCAGCAACACCAGCAGCATCACCAGCACTAGCAACACCAGCAGCACCACCAGCACTAGCAACACCAGCACTAGCAACACCAGCACTAGCAACACCAGCACTAGCAACACCAGCAGCACCACCAGCACTAGCAACACCAGCAGCAACACCAGCACTAGCAACACCAGCAGCACCACCAGCACTAGCAACACCAGCAGCACCACCAGCACTAGCAACACCAGCAGCACCACCAGCACTAGCAACACCAGCAGCACCAGCAGCACTAGCAAAACCAGCAGCACCGCCGGCACTAGCAACACCAGCAGCACCACCAGCACTAGCAACACCAGCAGCACCAGCAGCACCACCAGCACTAGCAACACCAGCACTAGCAACACCAGCACTAGGAACACCAGCACTAGCTCCACCAGCACTAGCAACACCAGCAGCACCAGCAGCACTAGCAACACCAGCAGCACCAGCAGCACTAGCAACACCAGCAGCACCAGCAGTACTAGCAACACCAGCAGCACCAGCAGTACTAGCAACACCAGCAGCAGCACCAGCACTAGCAACACCAGCAGCACCACCAGCACTAGCAACACCAGCAGCACCACCAGCACTAGCAACACCAGCAGCACCACCAGCACTAGCAACACCAGCAGCACCAGCAGTACTAGCAACACCAGCAGCACCACCAGCATTAGCAACACCAGCAGCACCAGCAGCACCACCAGCATTAGCAACACCAGCAACACCAGCAGAACCTCCCTGAACGTTGAATATCTCTGGGAATGTTGCTAAGCTCTTTGATAAGCTCAGACGTAAATGATTTACAGCTTGGTGGTAAAATATTCATGGATCTTGAACATGTAAATCTGGGATTTACTAAGGAATGGTTGATGACAGTGCAGGTGAAGTAACCTAGCAGGTTCCTGGGTGCTAGGAGACTGAGGTGGTAGGTGAGACAGGTACCTAGCAGGTTACTGGGTGCTAGAAGAGTGAGATGGTGGGTGAGACAGGCACCTAGCAGGTTCCTGGGTGCTAGGAGAGTGAGGTGGTGGGTAAGGCAGGTTCCTAGCAGGTTACTGGGTGCTAGGAGACTGAGGTGGTGGGTGAGATAAGCACCTAGCAGGTTCCTGGGTGCTAGAAGAGTAAGGTGGTGGGTAAGGCAGGTTCCTAGCAGGTTACTGGGTGCTAGGAGACTGAGGTGGTGGGTAAGATAGGCGCCTAACAGGTTACTGGGTGCTAGGAGAGTGAAGTGGTGGGTGAGACAGGCGCCTAGCAGGTTCCTGGGTGTTAGGAGAGTGAGGTGGTGGGTGAGACAGGCATCTAGCAGGTTCCTGGGTGCTAGGAGACTGAGGTGGTGGGTGAGATAGGCACCTAGCAGGTTCCTGGGTGCTAGAAGAGTAAGATGGTGGGTAAGCAGGTTCCTAGCAGGTTACTGGGTGCTAGGAGACTGAGGTGGTGGGTAAGATAGGCGCCTAACAGGTTACTGGGTGCTAGGAGAGTGAAGTGGTGGGTGAGACAGGCGCCTAGCAGGTTCCTGGGTGTTAGAGTGAGGTGGTGGGTGAGACAGGCATCTAGCAGGTTCCTGGGTGCTAGGAGACTGAGGTGGTGGGTGAGATAGGCACCTAGCAGGTTCCTGGGTGCTAGAAGAGTAAGATGGTGGGTAAGCAGGTTCCTAGCAGGTTACTGGGTGCTAGGAGACTGAGGTGGTGGGTAAGATAGGCGCCTAACAGGTTACTGGGTGCTAGGAGAGTGAAGTGGTGGGTGAGACAGGCGCCTAGCAGGTTCCTGGGTGTTAGGAGAGTGAGGTGGTGGGTGAGACAGGCATCTAGCAGGTTCCTGGGTGCTAGGAGACTGAGGTGGTGGGTGAGATAGGCACCTAGCAGGTTATTGGGTGCTAGGAGACAGGTGGTGAGTGAGATAGGCACCTAGCAGGTTACTGGGTGCTAGGAGATTGAGGTGGTGGGTGTGATAGGCACATAGAAGGTTATTGGGTGCTAGGATAGTGAGGTAGTGGGTGAAGCAGGTTCCTAGCAGGTTACTGGGTGTTAGGAGAGCGAGGTGTTGGGTGAAGTAGGTTCTTAGCAGGTTAATGGGTACTAGAACAGAGGGAGATATATAGGTAGATAGATAGATAGAGAGAGAGAGAGAGAGAGAGAGAGAGAGAGAGATTGCGGGCAAGACAATTTCCTAGCAGGTTACTGGGTGCTAGGAGAGTAGGGTGGTGGGTGAGATAGCTCCCAGCAGGTTGATGAACCAGGAGGGAAGCATTGAAAGGGGAGGGAGGCAGAGGGAGAGAGGGAGGGAGGGAGAGAGGCAGGTATGGAAGGGGGAAGGCAGGTGCGGAGAGAGGGAGGAAGGCAGGTGCAGAGCGAGGGAGGGAGAGAGGGAGGGAGAGAGGGAGGTAGGTAGTGAGGGTGGGAAGGAAGGAGAGAGAAATCACGGAGAGGAATTAGGGAGAGAGGAATGGAGTGAGAGAAAGAGGGAAGGACTGAGGGAGTTAGACAGGGAGAGGGAGTGAGAGGGGGGAGGGGGGGAGGAAGGTTAGTGTCTAACTCGCCAGTTCAGTTTCAGGTCAGGAAATATTAACAAGAACGATACAGTTATAAAAATGTAACCTTAATTTATGCAACTCTTCAAAAAACTGAATATCCATTGAGCGTCTTTATAGACCTTAGGAAAGTTTACCATACAGTAAACTACGACATCCTGCATCTTAGGAAAGTTTACCATACAGTAAACTACGACATCCTGCATCTTAGGAAAGTTTACCATACAGTAAACTACGACATCCTGCATCTTAGGAAAGTTTACCATACAGTAAACTACGACATCCTGCATCTTAGGAAAGTTTACCATACAGTAAACTACGACATCCTGCATCTTAGGAAAGTTTACCATACAGTAAACTACGACATCCTGCATCTTAGGAAAGTTTACCATACAGTAAACTACTACGACATCCTGCATCTTAGGAAAGTTTACCATACAGTAAACTACGACATCCTGCATCTTAGGAAAGTTTACCATACAGTAAACTACGACATCCTGCATCTTAGGAAAGTTTACCATACAGTAAACTACGACATCCTGCATCTTAGGAAAGTTTACCATACAGTAAACTACGACATCCTGCATCTTAGGAAAGTTTACCATACAGTAAACTACGACATCCTGCATCTTAGGAAAGTTTACCATACAGTAAACTACGACATCCTGCATCTTAGGAAAGTTTACCATACAGTAAACTACGACATCCTGCATCTTAGGAAAGTTTACCATACAGTAAACTACGACATCCTGCATCTTAGGAAAGTTTACCATACAGTAAACTACGACATCCTGCATCTTAGGAAAGTTTACCATACAGTAAACTACGACATCCTGCATCTTAGGAAAGTTTACCATACAGTAAACTACGACATCCTGCATCTTAGGAAAGTTTACCATACAGTAAACTACGACATCCTGCATCTTAGGAAAGTTTACCATACAGTAAACTACGACATCCTGCATCTTAGGAAAGTTTACCATACAGTAAACTACGACATCCTGCATCTTAGGAAAGTTTACCATACAGTAAACTACGACATCCTGCATCTTAGGAAAGTTTACCATACAGTAAACTACGACATCCTGCATCTTAGGAAAGTTTACCATACAGTAAACTACGACATCCTGCATCTTAGGAAAGTTTACCATACAGTAAACTACGACATCCTGCATCTTAGGAAAGTTTACCATACAGTAAACTACGACATCCTGCATCTTAGGAAAGTTTACCATACAGTAAACTACGACATCCTGCATCTTAGGAAAGTTTACCATACAGTAAACTACGACATCCTGCATCTTAGGAAAGTTTACCATACAGTAAACTACGACATCCTGCATCTTAGGAAAGTTTACCATACAGTAAACTACGACATCCTGCATCTTAGGAAAGTTTACCATACAGTAAACTACGACATCCTGCATCTTAGGAAAGTTTACCATACAGTAAACTACGACATCCTGCATCTTAGGAAAGTTTACCATACAGTAAACTACGACATCCTGCATCTTAGGAAAGTTTACCATACAGTAAACTACGACATCCTGCATCTTAGGAAAGTTTACCATACAGTAAACTACGACATCCTGCATCTTAGGAAAGTTTACCATACAGTAAACTACGACATCCTGCATCTTAGGAAAGTTTACCATACAGTAAACTACGACATCCTGCATCTTAGGAAAGTTTACCATACAGTAAACTACGACATCCTGCATCTTAGGAAAGTTTACCATACAGTAAACTACGACATCCTGCATCTTAGGAAAGTTTACCATACAGTAAACTACGACATCCTGCATCTTAGGAAAGTTTACCATACAGTAAACTACGACATCCTGCATCTTAGGAAAGTTTACCATACAGTAAACTACGACATCCTGCATCTTAGGAAAGTTTACCATACAGTAAACTACGACATCCTGCATCTTAGGAAAGTTTACCATACAGTAAACTACGACATCCTGCATCTTAGGAAAGTTTACCATACAGTAAACTACGACATCCTGCATCTTAGGAAAGTTTACCATACAGTAAACTACGACATCCTGCATCTTAGGAAAGTTTACCATACAGTAAACTACGACATCCTGCATCTTAGGAAAGTTTACCATACAGTAAACTACGACATCCTGCATCTTAGGAAAGTTTACCATACAGTAAACTACGACATCCTGCATCTTAGGAAAGTTTACCATACAGTAAACTACGACATCCTGCATCTTAGGAAAGTTTACCATACAGTAAACTACGACATCCTGCATCTTAGGAAAGTTTACCATACAGTAAACTACGACATCCTGCATCTTAGGAAAGTTTACCATACAGTAAACTACGACATCCTGCATCTTAGGAAAGTTTACCATACAGTAAACTACGACATCCTGCATCTTAGGAAAGTTTACCATACAGTAAACTACGACATCCTGCATCTTAGGAAAGTTTACCATACAGTAAACTACGACATCCTGCATCTTAGGAAAGTTTACCATACAGTAAACTACGACATCCTGCATCTTAGGAAAGTTTACCATACAGTAAACTACGACATCCTGCATCTTAGGAAAGTTTACCATACAGTAAACTACGACATCCTGCATCTTAGGAAAGTTTACCATACAGTAAACTACGACATCCTGCATCTTAGGAAAGTTTACCATACAGTAAACTACGACATCCTGCATCTTAGGAAAGCTTACCATACAGTAAACTACGACATCCTGCATCTTAGGAAAGTTTACCATACAGTAAACTACGACATCCTGCATCTTAGGAAAGTTTACCATACAGTAAACTACGACATCCTGCATCTTAGGAAAGTTTACCATACAGTAAACTACGACATCCTGCATCTTAGGAAAGTTTACCATACAGTAAACTACGACATCCTGCATCTTAGGAAAGTTTACCATACAGTAAACTACGACATCCTGCATCTTAGGAAAGTTTACCATACAGTAAACTACGACATCCTGCATCTTAGGAAAGTTTACCATACAGTAGACCACGACATCCTGCATCTTAGGAAAGTTTACCATACAGTAAACTACGACATCCTGCATCTTAGGAAAGTTTACCATACAGTAAACTACGACATCCTGCATCTTAGGAAAGTTTACCATACAGTAAACTACGACATCCTGCATCTTAGGAAAGTTTACCATACAGTAAACTACGACATCCTGCATCTTAGGAAAGTTTACCATACAGTAAACTACGACATCCTGAATCTTAGGAAAGTTTACCATAAAGTAAACTACGACATCCTGCATCTTAGGAAAGTTTACCATAAAGTAAACTACGACATCCTGCATCTTAGGAAAGTTTACCATACAGTAAACTACGACATCCTGCATCTTAGGAAAGTTTACCATACAGTAAACTACGACATCCTGCATCTTAGGAAAGTTTACCATAAAGTAAACTACGACATCCTGCATCTTAGGAAAATTTACCATACAGTAAACTACGACATCCTGCATCTTAGGAAAGTTTACCATACAGTAAACTACGACATCCTGCATCTTAGGAAAGTTTACCATACAGTAAACTACGACATCCTGCATCTTAGGAAAGTTTACCATACAGTAAACTACGACATCCTGCATCTTAGGAAAGTTTACCATACAGTAAACTACGACATCCTGCATCTTAGGAAAGTTTACCATACAGTAAACTACGACATCCTGCATCTTAGGAAAGTTTACCATAAAGTAAACTACGACATCCTGCATCTTAGGAAAGTTTACCATAAAGTAAACTACGACATCCTGCATCTTAGGAAAGTTTACCATACAGTAAACTACGACATCCTGCATCTTAGGAAAGTTTACCATAAAGTAAACTACGACATCCTGCATCTTAGGAAAGTTTACCATAAAGTAAACTACGACATCCTGCATCTTAGGAAAGTTTACCATAAAGTAAACTACGACATCCTGCATCTTAGGAAAGTTTACCATAAAGTAAACTACGACATCCTGCATCTTAGGAAAGTTTACCATACAGTAAACTACGACATCCTGCATCTTAGGAAAGTTTACCATACAGTAAACTACGACATCCTGCATCTTAGGAAAGTTTACCATACAGTAAACTACGACATCCTGCATCTTAGGAAAGTTTACCATACAGTAGACCACGACATCCTGCATCTTAGGAAAGTTTACCATACAGTAAACTACGACATCCTGCATCTTAGGAAAGTTTACCATACAGTAGACCACGACATCCTGCATCTTAGGAAAGTTTACCATACAGTAGACCACGACATCCTGCATCTTAGGAAAGTTTACCATACAGTAAACTACGACATCCTGCATCTTAGGAAAGTTTACCATAAAGTAAACTACGACATCCTGCATCTTAGGAAAGTTTACCATAAAGTAAACTACGACATCCTGCATCTTAGGAAAGTTTACCATACAGTAAACTACGACATCCTGCATCTTAGGAAAGTTTACCATACAGTAGACCACGACATCCTGCATCTTAGGAAAGTTTACCATACAGTAAACTACGACATCCTGCATCTTAGGAAAGTTTACCATACAGTAGACCACGACATCCTGCATCTTAGGAAAGTTTACCATACAGTAGACCACGACATCCTGCATCTTAGGAAAGTTTACCATAAAGTAAACTACGACATCCTGCATCTTAGGAAAGTTTACCATAAAGTAAACTACGACATCCTGCATCTTAGGAAAGTTTACCATACAGTAAACTACGACATCCTGCATCTTAGGAAAGTTTACCATACAGTAAACTACGACATCCTGCATCTTAGGAAAGTTTACCATACAGTAAACTACGACATCCTGCATCTTAGGAAAGTTTACCATACAGTAGACCCACGACATCCTGCATCTTAGACTAGAACATTATGGCATCAATGTGCTACTGGGTACTTAGAAGGTTCCACCTCTCTTGAAGGGTTCCACCTCCCTTGAAGGGTTCCACCTCTCTTGAAGGGTTCCACCTCCCTTGAAGGGTTCCACCTCTCTTGAAGGGTTCCACCGCCCTTGAAGGGTTCCACCTCTCTTGAAGGGTTCCACCGCCCTTGAAGGGTTCCACCTCTCTTGAAGGGTTCCACCTCTCTTGAAGGGTTCCACCGCCCTTGAAGTGTTCCACCTCTCTTGAAGGATGTTAGACTGCTCATATTTCTTTTAAGTCAATTTAACATCATACATCAATATGTCTCCATCATGGACATAGCCTCGTCAACTCGACCTGTCAACAATGGGATGCCTCAGGGCAGTGTTCTCGGTCCTCTGTTTTTCCTTACATGCATTAATGATCTTACCACTGCATTGCAAGTACTTCATTTTTTTGAGCTGTCACACATTTTATCTCTCACTCAAATTAATAACA
Organism: Cherax quadricarinatus; assembly: GCF_038502225.1. Taxonomy (NCBI): domain Eukaryota; kingdom Metazoa; phylum Arthropoda; class Malacostraca; order Decapoda; family Parastacidae; genus Cherax; species Cherax quadricarinatus. Next base: position 14,072,724 of record NC_091294.1, read on the forward strand.
TTGTTAGTGAGGAGCTCATAAACATATTTGCTTAAGTGGCTACCAAAAAACTCACTCTTAATATTAACAAAATCTTCTGCATGATGTTTGGAAACAGGTCAACAAATGTCCAGCTAATTATAATGATTAATGATTCACACATTGTAAAACAAAGGAAAGGAAATTGTTATAGGTCTATACATTGACAGCTATTTAAAATTCAACACTCACATCCTGAAGTTGACCGAGGCCCTGAATCTGCACTCTCTAGAAAGGCGTAGAATTAGGGGGGATATGATTGAGGTGTATAAATGGAAAACAGGAATAAATAAAGGGGATGTAAATAGCGTGCTGAAAATATCCAGCCAAGACAGGACTCGCAGCAATGGTCTCAAGCTGGAAAAATTCAGATTCAGGAAGGACATAGGAAAGCACTGGTTTGATAATAGAGTTGTGGATGAGTGGAACAATATTCCGATTACCGTCATAGAAGCTAAGACCTTGTGTAGTTTTAAAAATAGGTTGGATAAATGCATGAATGGGTGTGGGTGGGTGTGAGTTGGACCTGACTAGCTTGGGCTATCAGGTCTGGTGCCGTGCTCCAAACAAGTGTTATTGTACCAGAGTCAGAAATAAAAGAAGCCAGGTTACTAGGATCCCATGGTAGAAAAAGTGTTATGCTTAGATTCCACTCACATGACAGGAAAAAAGACTTAATTATTGCATCTATTAAAGTAAAGAAAGAGGTATACATAAACGAGTGTCTTACCAAAAAACGTCAGAACCTCCTGTATAGAGTCAGAAAACTTAAGCGGGAGAATAATGACACAATACACCAATGCTTCACACGGGATGGGAAAATTCTTGTTAGGAAAACAAATGTAGGTCAACTGTACACAATCACGAACGAGAATGATCTATCACGATTTCTCAGGGATACTAATCTTACAGAGAATAACAAAATGTCCAACCTAAAAGCCTACGTAATGTAGTGTATGTTTTGCTCCATTATTGTTCAAATCTCGTAGTACAATCTCTTAGTAATTAAATAATCAACTACCTCATTTTGTGATTTTACTAGTAAGCATAAGTCACCTTATCTAATTTTCTTATTTACTATTGTTTGCTTAAATATTAGCTGAATCGATACTTTCTCTGTCCATATTACTACCTATTTTTTTAAATACTATCAATTGATATTACTTACTAAAATTAATAATTACCATTTTTACCTTCAATACAATTTACTCTTAACATTTTTGACATCATTTAATAACCATTACTTGTCTAATTACCTTTACCTGTTTTAATACCACATTTACTATCTTAGAGTACTCTTAATTACCTTGTACTGCCATATAACCTCTAGTATAACTACCAGTGCAATTTTGAAAGAAATAAACATTACTTTTTCACTTATTTTGTAATCATTATTACTTACTAAAATTTTATTAAACACCATATTTACTACCAGTCAATTTTACTTTTGTACATTAATCATTATTTTATACTTCCCATAACATTTTGTTGCCAAATTTCCAAGTTTGTATATTCAACTCCAACCTTTATATTATCCTTTGTACCTGTGTACTTGTGTGCCTCTGTACCTGTGTACCTGTGTACCTGTCTACCATCTTACTATCATATTATAACCAAGACATTGCCATTGTTATTTTTTACTTATTATTCTTTTGGTACTTTAATTTGTGAATTTTATTTTGTCAATTTAAATCTAGTTATACTCTTGATCTTGTCAACAACATATACCAGACTCTAGTGCAATTGCAAGTACCATTTCAATTTGTATTTTTATATTATAAGTTTATATTATAATTCCTACTCTAAGATTGTTTTCATATCTTAGTGACTATATTGTGTGTGCAATTAGTGTATATTTCAATTATATTATTGTTCAAGGCCCTTAACTATCTTTTGCTAACTAGTACCAACTACCTCATATATTTTTTTTTTCTACTTTTTTTATTATTTTGCTACCTTAACTTGTATATTTTATCTTGTCAACTTAAATCTAGTTATACTGTAATTCTTGTAAACAACTTACATAAGACCTTAGTGCAATTACAACTGAGAGTCTTGTGCCTTTTTTATATCATTAGATTAAACTCAGTTGTACTATAGCTCATTCTAGCTCAATACATAGTCAGTACCAAAGTCATTATATTAGACCATAGTGTAATTACTAGTGAGAGCCTGGTGCTATTTTTAATTTGTATTTCTACATTATTAGATTAAACCTAGTTGTACTATTCCTCACTCTAGGTCAATACATAGACTATACCAAAGTCATTACATTAGACCTTAGTGCAATTACAAGTGAGAGTCTTGTGCTATTTTTAATTTGTATTTTTATATTATTAGTTTATACCTAGTTGTACTTTAGCTCATTCCAGCACAACACATAGACAACACCAACTTCATTATGTGTATTAGTGACTATACTCTACATGACCAAAATACTCTAGCTATACACTTGTCCAAACTTCCCACCACTACAGATATCAGTACTAAAACTCAACCCACAACTCAGGATATAAATAACCATAATTTAAACCTAGAAGATGATTGATCACGTTGACCCTGATCTAAACCTCCATAATCTGACACACAATCAAAACCTATTGGAAAGTAACTGCCTTTACTACACAGCATCACAAGCCAGCACTATCCTAAACAATGCTAAAAGTCTATCAGTACTTAACTACAACATTAGGTCCTTAAGCAAACACTATGATGACTTCCTGGCACTCCTTGAATCACTAAAGACACCCTTCTCCTGCATTATTCTTACTGAGACCTGGCTTAAGCAGGACACAATAGATATCTACCCTCTACCAGGATACACAGCAATCCACAACTGCAGACCATACCAAGATGGGGGTGGTATTGCAATCTATTACTCTAACCAATTATCTTGTATTAGCACCACTTGCTTTAGTGATGAATATGGAGAATACATTTTTGCTAATTTTACTGTAAAAAAACTTAAGACGCCTATTACAATCGGTGCCATTTACCGGATACATCACACAAACATCCCAAATTTCAGTGAGAAACTAAAGGCACTAATAACAAACAGACAAATGAATAAGCACCACCTTCTCTTAGCTGGAGACTTCAACATCAACCTTGGCCTACTAGATGATCAGCCTGTAACTGATTTCATCAACAATATGAACAACACACTTCTCATACCAACAATAACTAAACCAACCAGGCTCACTGAAACAAGTGCAACCATAATAGACCACATATGGACCAATATACTAGCCCCCCTTAAATCAGGGATAATCACAGATAGCACTACAGACCACTACCCAACCTTCCTCTTGACAAACATTAGTAAACCACCACTTGAATACAACAAAGTCTCATTTAGACTCCATGATGAGGCCTCAATAAGGAAGTTCACAGCTGACCTAGAGACTGTTGACTGGCCTACAGAATTCTCCAAGGCCAATGGTATTGATGACTGGACAGACATTTTTCTTAACAAATTACTTAGACTATACAACAAACATTGTCCTATAAAAACGAAACAGATCACAAACAAATGGCTTGGTTGCCCATGGCTAACCAGCACCATTCTGAAATCCATTGATAAGAAACACCAATATGAAAAGCAATGTAGACAGGGCTTAATACACAAAGATATTCTTAAACACTATTCATCAGTTCTCACCAAAGTAATAAAGAAAGCCAAACAACTATACTACTCCAGTAGATTCACTGACACAAGAGGAGATATAAAAAAGACCTGGAAAACACTCTCTCAGATTCTAGGGACCCACAAACTGAAAAAAAAAAACAAGAATATTGCCCTAACTAAACCTAATGAAACACCACTGCATCCCACTGACACAGCTAACAAGATAAACGACTTCTTCTCAACCATAGGTTCTAATCTCGCCAATAAAATCCCACGTACCAATGCCCATGCCGGGGACTACCTAGATGGGAATTTCCCAAATTCCTTCTATCTTGCTCCAACTGAACCCACAGAAGTCACGGAGATTATAAAGTCACTTAAAAATAACTCAGGGAATCTGTCTCATGTCCCACCATTATTGTACAAGAGAGTAGCCCATGTCCTCTCGCATATTATCTCATTACTTTTTAACAAGTCACTAGAAACTAGCACCTTCCCGAAATTACTCAAGATGGCAAGGGTTACACCAATACATAAAGGTGGTGACCCTACAGATTTAAACAACTATAGGCCAATATCAAACTTACCATTGCTATCCAAAATCTTTGAGAAACTCGTGCACAGGAGACTATATTCATTTATTACGGCACAAAACATACTCAACCCCTGCCAATTTGGATTCAGGAAAAATAAAAGCACTAACGATGCAATCATAAAAATGCTAGATCTGCTTTACACAGCATTGGAAAATAAGGAATATCCACTAGGAATTTTTATTGACCTAAGAAAAGCTTTTGACACAGTAGACCACGGCATCCTACTCCACAAACTTGACCATTATGGTATAAGAGGCCATGCGCTTGCATATTTCAAATCTTACCTTACTAATAGGTATCAGTATGTCACCATTAAAGACAGCATCAACAACACAGCCACTTGATACTGGAGTTCCGCAGGGAAGTGTCCTTGGTCCCCTGCTCTTCCTCATATACATCAATGATCTTCCAAACGTATCTCAACACCTGAACCCCATTCTCTTTGCTGACGACACGACTTATGTCATCTCTCACCCTAATCTTGCCACCCTCAACACCATTGTTAATGAGGAGCTGATCAAAATATCGACTTGGATGACAGCCAATAAACTTACGCTTAACACTGACAAAACCTACTACATTATGTTTGGTAGCAGAGCAGGAGATGCGCAAATTAACATAAGATCGACAACACTCTAATTGCCAGGCATAATGAGGGCAAATTCCTAGGCCTATACCTCGACAACAACCTGAACTTCAGCACCCATATCCAACACAGCCAAAAAAGTATCCAAAACGGCTGGGATCCTCTCCAAGATACGATGCTACGTGCCGCAAACTGCCCTTCTCACACTATACCATTCACTTATATATCCATACCTCACCTATGCTATCTGTGCTTGGGGTTCAACTGCAGCAACACACCTAAAGCCAATAATAACCCAACAAAAAGCCGCAGTAAGAATAATCATTAAATCCCATCCCTGGCAACACCCCCCCCCACTCTTCATAGATCTAAACTTACTCCCTGTTCAGTACATCCACACTTACTACTGTGCAATCTACATCTACAGGACCTTAAATTCCAGTATTAACCTTGACCTAAAACGCTTTCTTGATAGTTGCGACAGAACCCACAGGCACAATACCAGACACAAACATCTCTATGACATTCCCCATGTCCGACTAAACCTTTACAAAAATTCAATGTATGTCAAAGGACCTAAAATCTGGAACACCCTACCTGAAAATTCTAAAACTGCAGACACATTCATCACCTTCAAAACTACCATCAGAAAACATCTTATCTCCCTGATACACCCCGTCAACTAATAATACGAATACCACCTGGTGGTTAACACTTACACTCACTCACCCATTTGACCATAAACAGAAATATCAATCTCAATCTCAAAATAATGAATCTTAACTAGTCATAAGTTGGCCTGTGATACTCCAATACTGAAACTATGTATAGTGCCAAACAAAAATATCAATCTCAATCTCAAAATAATGAATCTTAACTAGTCATAAGTTGGCCTGTGATACTCCAATACTGAAACTATGTATAGTGCCAAACAAAAATATCAATCTCAATCTCAAAATAATGAATCTTAACTAGTCATAAGTTGGCCTGTGATACTCCAATGCTGAAACTATGTATAGTGCCAAAACAAAAGCATTCACATTGTTAAACTCACAACTAGTATTTAGTCACTTAGCCATAATACCAACTTACCTCATAATTTTGTAATATTTTAAACTTAAGATTTAATTTAAGTCTGCCCGAAATGCCTAGCCATGCTAGGTGTTCTAGTGGTACACTATGTAATTATTATTTTACTACATGTAAACCACACAATAACCAAATTCTGTAAACTCAGCATTGTAATCCTTAAAGAGAATAAATTTTGAATTTGAATTTGAATTTGAAAAGTGGAAGTGACCTGACTAGGTGGTCATTGTTCAAGGCCGGGGGGTGGCATGGACCTGCTTCGCATGGGTCAGTAGGCCTGTTGCAGTGTTCCTTCTTTCTTACGTTCTTATGTTCTTAATACTTGCTAAACTAGCGTTACCTCACCTATGGTATTTGTGCCTGGGGATCTACTACAGCAAGTCAACTAACACCAATAATAACTTAAAAGCCTCTGTACGAGCGATCAGCCAACCCACTGCCACACAACACGCTCCCTTCACTCTTCAGAAATTTAACATGACTTAAGAAATCGTAATGACACGATTTCTTAAGTCATGTTGACGGCAGTGAAGGGACTTGAGCTAGAGTTCGTCACGGCCACGCTAGCTGGAGATTCGTCTGTAAAAACTTGCATTTGTGGTCACAGAGGTGCCTGTGCTAACTTTCCTATGGTGTAGAAATATACCTAGTTGGATGAATCTTATTGTGGCTAGCTGGTCTAGTGGCTAACGCGACGGGCTGGAGTTTTGAGACTCTATGACCGCGGGTTCAATCCCGGCCGGGGGTATGGTTTTTCAGAAATTTAAATTTACTCAGTAACCATAATATTCTCTCATACTACTGTGCATACAAAATGTACAGGACAATTCTAATAGAAATCTTGCTCTGACACTCTTCCTTGACAGCTGCAGCAGAACTCAGACATAACACAAGAGTCACACACAAAAATCCTATGATATCAGTGATGCCCGACTCAACCCGAGCTACAACACAGTGCGCATAAAAGGGTCCTAAAGTCTTGAAGCTTTTGTCAGGAGAGTTGACAAGTTCCCTTCCTGCTGCCTCCTTCAGGTGGTGTTGTTAATTAATTGAAAGTCCTCATTACCTTAATGTGACCTTGACAGTATTATACTTTGATAAACAAATGCTGAAACTGATTGTTATTATCCAGTTCCCTCACTTCAGACAGATGTTGTAGAGATAATCTTAACTGGTATACCTGGAGTATACCTGATGGGGTTTACGATACTTAACCGGTATAACTGGAGTATACTTGATGGGATACACGACTCTTCCTATAATAACAAGTCACCTGTGTTTTTAATTTATTTTATTCGTTAATTAACTTGTACCAAATTTTAAGTTTTATTAACACCCGTATTAGACACTTAGAAAAATATCTATATAAACTAAAAGTGGACATTTTTAGTAAAGTTTAGTGTAAGTTTTGTCTAAGATGTGCAGCTGTGATCCTCCAGGATGCTGTGTATCCTCTACTGTAATGCTGAGTGGATGTGCAGCTGTGATCCTCCAGGATACTGTGTATCCTCTACTGTAATGCTGAGTGGATGTGCAGCTGTGATCCTCCAGGATACTGTGTATCCTCTACTGTAATGCTGAGTGGATGTGCAGCTGTGATCCTCCAGGATACTGTGTATCCTCTACTGTAATGCTGAGTGGATGTGCAGCTGTGATCCTCCAGGATACTGTGTATCCTCTACTGTAATGCTGAGAGGATATGCAGCTGTGATCCTCCAGGATGCTGTGCCCTTGAGACACAGAAACAAGGAAACACAACTGGAAGTTGTAAACTAAGATGAGTCATAGAAATATTAGGAAGTATTTCTTCAGCCTTAGAGTTGTCAGGAATTGGAACAATCTGTAGATTGAAGTGGTCGAGATACGTCAATGCTCTTGAAGCCTGGAAAGATGGTACTAGTAGCAGCTAGCGAAGGGGCGGGGCCAGGAACTGTGACTCGGTCAAGCACCTGAATTGCTGGGAACGTTTGCAGGTGAGAAAGATACATAATTTACATCTGGAAAATCCGAGAGGGATTAGTCCCAAATCTGCACACACAAATCACTCCCTATGAAGGCAGGTGCAGCATCCCTCCAATGAAAAGCATAGGCGTAATGAGCACGCTAAGAGCCAACACAGTAAGTGTTAGGGGCCCTAGACTGTTCAACTGCCTCCTAGCATACATAACGGGATTACCAATAGACCTCTGGCTGTCTTCAAACAGGCGCTGGACAGACACTTAGAGTCAGTACCTGACCAGCCGGTTTGTGGTTTGTACGTCGGTTTGCGTGCGGTCAGCAGTAACAGCCTGGTTGATCAGACCTTTAATCCGCCACGAGGCCTGGTCCTGAACCTGGCCGAGGGGACGTTGACCCCCGAAACCCCCTCCACGTAGACTCCAGGTAGGTAGATCCTTGCAATCACAAATCGCGTCGCAACTGGCATCGCAAGCTGCATCGCAACACCTAACCTCACACTGGTGAGGTTGGGTAGGTTAAGGAAGGATTTTCAGGAAACAAGACAAAAAATGGTGAGGTTGAGAGTTATTTTTAATATTTTTAACACACGTTTAATATTAATATTTTTAAAGTACCGGCTGATATCTGCAGTTTTTTCACCGATACCATAAAAATTGCCGATACCGATAGCGATACTTTGGCACACCCCTATAATAGTACAAGTTATATACTGTGGTGGCTTCCAGCAGCTGTGTACTGGCAGGGCTGCAGTTGCTCTTGTTGTTACTTCCAGCAGCGGTGTACTGGCAGAGCTGCAGCTGCTCTTGTTGTTACTTCCAGCAGCGGTGTACTGGCAGAGCTGCAGCTGCTCTTGTTGTTACTTCCAGCAGCGGTGTACTGGCAGAGCTGCAGCTGCTCTTGTTGTTACTTCCAGCAGCGGTGAACTGGCAGGGCTGCAGTTGCTCTTGTTGTTACTTCCAGCAGCGGTGAACTGGCAGGGCTGCAGCTGCTCTTGTTGTTACTTCCAGCAGCGGTGTACTGGCAGAGCTGCAGTTGCTCTTGTTGTTACTTCCAGCAGCGGTGAACTGGCAGGGCTGCAGTTGCTCTTGTTGTTACTTCCAGCAGCGGTGTACTGGCAGAGCTGCAGCTGCTCTTGTTGTTACTTCCAGCAGCGGTGAACTGGCAGGGCTGCAGTTGCTCTTGTTGTTACTTGCAGCAGCGGTGTACTGGCAGGGCTGCAGCTGCTCTTGTTACTTCCAGCAGCGGTGTACTGGCAGGGCTGCAGTTGCTCTTGTTGTTACTTCCAGCAGCGGTGTACTGGCAGAGCTGCAGCTGCTCTTGTTGTTACTTCCAGCAGCGGTGAACTGGCAGGGCTGCAGCTGCTCTTGTTGTTACTTCCAGCAGCGGTGTACTGGCAGGGCTGCAGCTGCTTTTATTGTTACTTCCAGCAACGGTGAACTGGCAGGCCTGCAGCTGCTCTTGTTGTTACTTCCAGAGCGGTGTACTGGCAGGCCTGCAGCTGCTCTTGTTTTTACTTCCAGCAGCGGTGTACTGGCAGGGCTGCAGCTGCTCTTGTTGTTACTTCCAGCAGCGGTGTACTGGCAGAGCTGCAGCTGCTCTTGTTGTTACTTCCAGCAGCGGTGTACTGGCAGGGCTGCAGCTGCTCTTGTTGTTACTTCCAGCAGCGGTGTACTGGCAGGGCTGCATCTGCTCTTGTTGTTACTTCCAGCAGCGGTGTACTGGCAGGGCTGCAGCTGCTCTTGTTACTTCCAGCAGCGGTGTACTGGCAGGGCTGCAGTTGTCCTTGTTGTTACTTCCAGCAGCGGTGTACTGGCAGAGCTGCAGCTGCTCTTGTTGTTACTTCCAGCAGCGGTGAACTGGCAGGGCTGCAGTTGTTCTTGTTGTTACTTCCAGCAGCGGTGTACTGGCAGGGCTGCAGCTGCTCTTGTTGTTACTTCCAGCAGCGGTGTACTGGCAGGGCTGCAGCTGCTCTTGTTGTTACTTCCAGCAGCGGTGTACTGGCAGGGCTGCAGCTGCTCTTGTTACTTGCAGCAGCGGTGTACTGGCAGGGCTGCAGCTGCTCTTGTTGTTACTTCCAGCAGCGGTGTACTGGCAGGGCTGCAGCTGCTCTTGTTGTTACTTCCAGCAGCGGTGTACTGGCAGGGCTGCAGCTGCTCTTGTTGTTACTTCCAGCAGCGGTGTACTGGCAGGGCTGCAGCTGCTCTTGTTGTTACTTCCAGCAGCGGTGTACTGGCAGGGCTGCAGTTGCTCTTGTTGTTACTTCCAGCAGCGGTGTACTGGCAGAGCTGCAGCTGCTCTTGTTGTTACTTCCAGCAGCGGTGAACTGGCAGGGCTGCAGTTGCTCTTGTTGTTACTTCCAGCAGCGGTGTACTGGCAGAGCTGCAGCTGCTCTTGTTGTTACTTCCAGCAGCGGTGAACTGGCAGGGCTGCAGTTGCTCTTGTTGTTACTTCCAGCAGCGGTGTACTGGCAGAGCTGCAGCTGCTCTTGTTGTTACTTCCAGCAGCGGTGAACTGGCAGGGCTGCAGTTGCTCTTGTTGTTACTTCCAGCAGCGGTGTACTGGCAGAGCTGCAGCTGCTCTTGTTGTTACTTCCAGCAGCGGTGAACTAGCAGGGCTGCAGTTGCTCTTGTTACTTCCAGCAGCGGTGTACTGGCAGAGCTGCAGTTGCTCTTGTTGTTACTTCCAGCAGCGGTGAACTGGCAGGGCTGCAGCTGCTCTTGTTGTTACTTCCAGCAGCGGTGTACTGGCAGTGCTGCAGCTGCTCTTGTTGATACTTCCAGCAGCGGTGTACTGGCAGAGCTGCAGCTGCTTTTGTTGTTACTTCCAGCAGCGGTGTACTGGCAGAGCTGCAGCTGCTCTTGTTGTCACCTCCAGCAGCGGTGTACTGGCAGGGCTGCAGCTGCTCTTGTTGTTACTTCCAGAACGGTGTACTGGCAGAGCTGCAGCTGCTCTTGTTGTTACTTCCAGAGCGGTGTACTGGCAGAGCTGCAGCTGCTCTTGTTGTTACTTCCAGCAGCGGTGTACTGGCAGAGCTGCAGCTGCTCTTGTTGTCACTTCCAGCAGCGGTATACTGGCAGAGCTGCAGCTGCTCTTGTTGTTACTTCCAGCAGCGGTGTACTGGCAGGGCTGCAGCTGCTCTTGTTGTTACTTCCAGAGCGGTGTACTGGCAGAGCTGCAGCTGCTCTTGTTACTTCCAGCAGCGGTGTACTGGCAGAGCTGCAGCTGCTCTTGTTGTCACTTCCAGCAGCGGTATACTGGCAGAGCTGCAGCTGCTCTTGTTGTTACTTCCAGCAGCGGTATACTGGCAGGGCTGCAGCTTCTCTTGTTGTTACTTCCAGCAGCGGTGTACTGGCAGAGCTGCAGCTGCTCTTGTGTTCACTTCCAGCAGCGGTGTACTGGCAGAGCTGCAGCTGCTCTTGTTGTCACTTCCAGCAGCGGTGTACTGGCAGGGCTGCAGCTGCTCTTGTTGTCACTTCCAGCAGCGGTGTACTGGCAGAGCTGCAGCTGCTCTTGTTGTCACTTCCAGCAGCGGTGTACTGGCAGGGCTGCAGCTGCTCTTGTTGTCACCTCCAGCAGCGGTGTACTGGCAGGGCTGCAGCTGTTCTTGTTGTCACTTCCAGCAGCGGTGTACTGGCAGGGCTGCAGCTGCTCTTGTTGTCACTTTCAGCAGCGGTGTACTGGCAGGGATGCAGCTGCTCTTATTGTCACTTCCAGCAGCGGTGTACTGGCAGGGCTGCAGCTGCTCTTGTCACTTCCAGCAGCGGTGTACTGGCGGAGCTGCAGCTGCTCTTGTTGTCACTTCCAGCAGCGGTGTACTGGCAGGGCTGCAGCTGCTCTTGTCACTTCCAGCAGCGGTGTACTGGCAGAGCTGCAGCTGCTCTTGTTGTCACTTCCAGCAGCGGTGTACTGGCAGGGCTGCAGCTGCTCTTGTTGTCACTTCCAGCAGCGGTGTACTGGCAGGGCTGCAGCTGCTCTTGTTGTCACTTTCAGCAGCGGTGTACTGGCAGGGCTGCAGCTGCTCTTATTGTCACTTCCAGCAGCGGTGTACTGGCAGAGCTGCAGCTGCTCTTGTTATTACTTCCAGCAGCGGTGTACTGGCAGAGCTGCAGCTGCTCTTGTTGTCACTTCCAGCAGCGGTATACTGGCAGAGCTGCAGCTGCTCTTGTTGTTACTTCCAGCAGCGGTGTACTGGCAGGGCTGCAGCTGCTCTTGTTGTTACTTCCAGAGCGGTGTACTGGCAGAGCTGCAGCTGCTCTTGTTGTTACTTCCAGCAGCGGTGTACTGGCAGAGCTGCAGCTGCTCTTGTTGTCACTTCCAGCAGCGGTATACTGGCAGAGCTGCAGCTGCTCTTGTTGTTACTTCCAGCAGCGGTGTACTGGCAGGGCTGCAGCTGCTCTTGTTGTTACTTCCAGCAGCGGTGTACTGGCAGAGCTGCAGCTGCTCTTGTGTTCATTTCCAGCAGCGGTGTACTGGCAGAGCTGCAGCTGCTCTTGTTGTCACTTCCAGCAGCGGTGTACTGGCAGGGCTGCAGCTGCTCGTGTTGTCACTTCCAGCAGCGGTGTACTGGCAGAGCTGCAGCTGCTCTTGTTGTCACTTCCAGCAGCGGTGTACTGGCAGGGCTGCAGCTGCTCTTGTTGTCACCTCCAGCAGCGGTGTACTGGCAGGGCTGCAGCTGTTCTTGTTGTCACTTCCAGCAGCGGTGTACTGGCAGGGCTGTAGCTGCTCTTGTTGTCACTTCCATCAGCGGTGTACTGACAGTGCTGCAGCTGCTCTTGTTGTCACTTCCAGCAGCGGTGTACTGGCAGGGCTGCAGCTGCTCTTGTTGTCACTTTCAGCAGCGGTGTACTGGCAGGGCTGCAGCTGCTCTTGTCACTTCCAGCAGCGGTGTACTGGCGGAGCTGCAGCTGCTCTTGTTGTCACTTCCAGCAGCGGTGTACTGGCAGGGCTGCAGCTGCTCTTGTTGTCACTTCCAGCAGCGGTGTACTGGCAGAGCTGCAGCTGCTCTTGTTGTCACTTCCAGCAGCGGTGTACTGGCAGGGCTGCAGCTGCTCTTGTTGTCACTTCCAGCAGCGGTGTACTGGCAGGGCTGCAGCTGCTCTTGTTGTCACTTTCAGCAGCGGTGTACTGGCAGGGCTGCAGCTGCTCTTATTGTCACTTCCAGCGGCGGTGTACTGGCAGGGCTGTAGCTGCTCTTGTTTTCACTTCCAGCAGCGGTGTACTGGCAGAGCTGCAGCTGCTCTTGTTGTCACTTCCAGCAGCGGTGTACTGGCAGGGCTGCAGCTGCTCTTGTTGTCACTTTCAGCAGCGGTGTACTGGCAGAACTGCAGCTTCTCTTGTTGTCACTTCCAGCAGCGGTGTACTGGCAGGGCTGCAGCTGCTCTTATTGTCACTTCCAGCAGCGGTGTACTGGCAGGGCTGCAGCTGCTCTTGTTGTCATTTCCAGCAGCGGTGTACTGGCAGGGCTGCAGCTGCTCTTGTTGTCACCTCCAGCAGCGGTGTACTGGCAGGGCTGCAGCTGCTCTTGTTGTTACTTCCAGCAGCGGTGTACTGGCAGGGCTGCAGCTGCTCTTGTCACTTCCAGCAGCGGTGTACTGGCGGAGCTGCAGCTGCTCTTGTTGTCACTTCCAGCAGCAGTGTACTGGCAGGGCTGCAGCTGCTCTTGTTGTCACTTCCAGCAGCGGTGTACTGGCAGGGCTGCAGCTGCTCTTGTTGTCACTTCCAGCAGCGGTGTACTGGCAGGGCTGCAGCTGCTCTTGTTGTCACTTCCAGCAGCGGTGTACTGGCAGAGCTGCAGCTGCTCTTGTTGTCACTTCCAGCAGCGGTGTACTGGCAGAGCTGCAGCTGATCTTATTGTCACTTCCAGCAGCGGTGTAATGGCAGAACTGCAGCTGCTCTTGTTTTCACTTCCAGCAGCGGTGTACTGGCAGAGCTGCAGCTGCTTTTGTTGTCACTTCCATCAGCGGTGTACTGGCAGAGCTGCAACTGCTCTTGTTGTCACTTCCAGCAGCGGTGTACTGGCAGAACTGCAGCTTCTCTTGTTGTCACTTCCAGCAGCGGTGTACTGGCAGAACTGCAGCTTCTCTTGTTGTCACTTCCAGCAGCGGTGTACTGACAGAGCTGCAGCTGCTCTTGTTGTCACCTCCAGCAGCGGTGTACTGGTAGAGCTGCAGCTGCTCTTGTTGTTACTTCCAGCAGTGGTGTGCTGGCAGGGCTGCAGCTGCTCTTGTTGTCACCTCCAGCAGCGGTGTACTGGCAGGGCTGCAGCTGCTCTTGTCACCTCCAGCAGCGGTGTACTGGCAGGGCTGCAGCTGCTCTTGTTGTCATTTCCAGCAGCGGTGTACTGGCAGGGCTGCAGCTGCTCTTGTTGTCACCTCCAGCAGCGGTGTACTGGCAGGGCTGCAGCTGCTCTTGTTGTTACTTCCAGCAGCGGTGTACTGGCAGGGCTGCAGCTGCTCTTGTCACTTCCAGCAGCGGTGTACTGGCGGAGCTGCAGCTGCTCTTGTTGTCACTTCCAGCAGCAGTGTACTGGCAGGGCTGCAGCTGCTCTTGTTGTCACTTCCAGCAGCGGTGTACTGGCAGGGCTGCAGCTGCTCTTGTTGTCACTTCCAGCAGCGGTGTACTGGCAGGGCTGCAGCTGCTCTTGTTGTCACTTCCAGCAGCGGTGTACTGGCAGAGCTGCAGCTGCTCTTGTTGTCACTTCCAGCAGCGGTGTACTGGCAGAGCTGCAGCTGATCTTATTGTCACTTCCAGCAGCGGTGTAATGGCAGAACTGCAGCTGCTCTTGTTTTCACTTCCAGCAGCGGTGTACTGGCAGAGCTGCAGCTGCTTTTGTTGTCACTTCCATCAGCGGTGTACTGGCAGAGCTGCAACTGCTCTTGTTGTCACTTCCAGCAGCGGTGTACTGGCAGAACTGCAGCTTCTCTTGTTGTCACTTCCAGCAGTGGTGTACTGACAGAGCTGCAGTTGCTCTTGTTGTCACTTCCAGCAGCGGTGTACTGGCAGAGCTGCAGCTGCTCTTGTTGTCACCTCCAGCAGCGGTGTACTGGTAGAGCTGCAGCTGCTCTTGTTGTTACTTCCAGCAGTGGTGTGCTGGCAGGGCTGCAGCTGCTCTTGTTGTCACCTCCAGCAGCGGTGTACTGGCAGGGCTGCAGCTGCTCTTGTCACCTCCAGCAGCGGTGTACTGGCAGGGCTGCAGCTGCTCTTGTTGTCACTTCCAGCAGCGGTGTACTGGCAGGGCTGCAGCTGCTCTTGTTGTCACCTCCAGCAGCGGTGTACTGGCAGGGCTGCAGCTGCTCTTGTTGTTACTTCCAGCAGCGGTGTACTGGCAGGGCTGCAGCTGCTCTTGTTGTTACTTCCAGCAGCGGTGTACTGGCAGGGCTGCAGCTTCTCTTGTTGTTACTTCCAGCAGCGGTGTACTGGCAGGGCTGCAGCTGCTCTTGTTGTCACCTGCAGCAGCGGTGTACTGGCAGGGCTGCAGCTGCTCTTGTTGCTACTTCCAGAGTGGTGTACTGGCAGGGCTACAGCTGCTCTTGTTGTTACTTCCAGCAGCGGTGTACTGGCAGGGCTGCAGCTGTTCTTGTTGACACTTCCAGCAGCTGTGTACTGGCAGGTCTGCAGCTGCTCTTGTTGTCACCTCCCTAGTTAAGAACAATAGTAACTTTGTTGACTTAAGCATAAGAATTAACATCTGAGCGTGTACACTGCCAACTGAACTGTTTACCATCCTAATGGCGCTAAAGCTAACTTATGATACTTAGCTTGACTCTCTCATCATTATTGATTCTACGTCATCACTGAAGACTCTTGACTCACATGATGACTAGCAACACTTGATTACTCCTTCTTGATAAAGCTGATAAGTTCGCCAAGAAAAGTAACCTGACAACAAATTTAGAATATAGCATTCGTGTGTCTGTGTTTAACAGTTGGATTAATATTACGGGAAAAGTAAATATTACGGGAGAAGTAAATGAACTGAATGTTGTAGGAATGCAGTTAGAAGCCTGAGTAGATCTGTAACCCACTATGATAACACGAACGTAGGTAAGTACGTTTACGGAGCAACTTGCAGTGTGAACAGACTGACTGATGTTGTAGTGGCCAGGCTTAGGTTTGGTTATATGTACTTCTGGCAGTTTGGTAGACACTGTGGAGAAAATTCTCCAGTAAAGGGGTATATCTCAGCCCTCAGTCCCTTCTCAGCCTTCTGAGGGGCTTAGCCCTCCCTGAAGGGGCTAGTGGATTCTTCCACATCTTTCCACTACAGTTTTATTAGACACACATGTATATATCAAGCGTTACTATGCACGACCTCTCCTTGCTAGGATTCCTGAGCAACTACACAATGAGGACTAAACCTCAAGTGATTAATCTTTCCCCATAGCAGGAACATTAAGAGAAAACCTGCTCACCACTTAGTCTACAAGTCAGGGACATTATAACTATTAGCCCACAGCTGAACGACAAGGAAACTGCCCTCATGTGTTAATTCTTATTGCAATATGTAGCAAGGAAGATATATAAAGCTGATCTCAGCATTCCCTTTGTGCGTAGGAGGAACTGTAGGGCAGCAGCTGGGCAGCAGCTAGGCAGCAGCTAGGCAGCCGCTGGGCAGCTGCTGGGCGGCCGCTGGGCAGCCGCTGGGCAGCCGCTGGGCAGCCGCTGGGCAGCCGCTGGGCAGCAGCCAGGTTAAATTCAGACATCTAAGCGTGAATACGTCACAAATCTCCCGCTGAGAACAAAGAAAATAATGACTTTGTTCGGTAAATTCTGAAATACTGTCAGTCTCCACTAGGAAAACTAATGTTAAAAACAAATAAGAGTTTAGTGATCTGCGGTATAAATCACGATAAAGTGTTAATGTGTGTTGGGCGGCGTGCACTCAGATGTTGCGAGTCAGGACAACATAACTATGCGTCTGTAGCAGCCTACTCGAGACATCATTCCCGGTCTTAATAGCGCTGTCAACACTATAAGCTCCCATTACATGAACTAGGTAAGTTTTAATCTCACTTATATCACCAAGGAGGTGATGTCGTCCATAGATAGACACAAAGTGATTAGGGCTGTCTTATCCTAGGCTGTCATGTAAGGGTGATCCGCCCAACACCAGTGAGTATCCATCATCATAACATGTAGTTAAATATGATATGCTGAATTATATGCTCCTTTGGGGCAAAATGTAATGTCTTACCACTCAACAACCATTGTGGACACTGCTACAGCAAGTATGAAGCGATACCAGGGAGAAACTAATGAAAATCATGCTGTTAAAAGTTAAGTACTTCTCATTGTCATTATGTGTTTATTACTATGCAGGAAAATGTACGTATCTAAGCAGTTACTCCGCAGACACACACATGTTGATCAAACCAAATGTGGCCAGCACTATGGTCACTATCTTCAACACTATTTGCTTTATTGTTCACTTATTGAAGAATGTAGAGAGAGTATAGTTACCTATATGATACATCAGGATATCTTATTTATGAAAATAAGATACCAGACATATTAAGCAACTTTCCTAAATTTGCTTGCAATGGATAAGTCAACTAGAGATATAAATTAAGATGTACTCCTGTTAGGTTAGGTAAGGTTCGTCAGGAAACAGGACAAATGTTTCCTGACGCGGGTCTTAGTCAGATGATGACCCGCCTTTGGAGCTTTTGGTCATCTGACCGAGGCCTTCCGCTGGCTTACCGGTCCACCTCTTTAAAAATTATGGTCATTTATAACCTTCCAAAAATAAAAAGGAAGAAAAAAGTGATGTTATGTACTCCTGTAAATCCTTTTGTGTATCTATATGCTCTTGCGCTACCATCCACAGGATGGATATGATGTATATAATAAGCTAGCCACTTCGGTGGCAAAATCTAAATCTTGACATACATGACAGAGTGTGAGTTCCATACTGGTGACGCGTACACTATGTACAATGTGGTGAACCACTCCTCTCTTACATTTCTGAAACCTAGTCTTAGATTTGCCAAGCACTCATTTTCTGCAGCAGTTATCTGGTTGATGTTCGCCTCAAGTGATATGCTCGGTTCAATACTCACCCCAAGGTCCTTCTCCTTGAGTGAACTTTGCAGCCATTTCTCCCGAGCATATACTATGCGGTTTTCTTGGTCCTTTCCCAAACTTCATACCTTTGCACTTGGTGCAGTTAAGCTTCATAAGCTATTTGTCAGACCAGACATGAAGCCTGTCCAGATCCACTTGTAGCCTTTCCTGGTCCACGTTTGCTTTCGTTCTCCTAACTAACATCATGTCATCTGCGAACAGGGACATTTCTGACTCGATTCCTTCCGCAATGTCGTTCAGGTATACAATAGTACTGGTCCTAACACTGTTCCGTGTGGAACTCCAGTAGTCATTTGAACCCATTCCGACATCTCTTCATGGACAGCCACTCCTTTCTTTTCTCTCTGATTTACCGTCATACAATGTAGTGTCTTCCATGTTATTCCTTCCTTATCCTCAAGCTTTTGTAACAGTACTTGTGCAGTATTGTGTCAAAAACCTTCCTGCAGTCAAAAAAATGTAATTTGCTTAACTCTCTCTCTCCTGCTTGTCTTCTGTTACCTTGCCGTTGAACTCCAGTAGGTTTGTGACAGCATTTTCATCCCCTGAAGCTGCACTGGCTGTCATGTATGAACCTACATTTTTCTAGGTGCTCCACCACCCTTCCGATAATCTTCGCCATAACCTTCCTTTGTATACATCTCAGTGACACTGGTCTGTAGTTTAATGCAACCTGTCTCTCTCCTTTCTTAAACTGGCACTATATTATTGTCTTCCTCACCTCTGCCAGTTACCGCATTGATAAACTTGTTGAAGATTGCTGGTAGCGGCACACACAGTGCCTCCGCTCTCTATCAGATGTGTTAGGTATGAGTACTGTAGTCTAGAATACCGTAGTCTAGAGTACTGTATTCTAGAGTACTGTAGTCTAGAGTATTATATTCTAGAGTACTGTAGTCTAGAGTACTGTAGTCTAAAGTACTGTAGTCTAGAGTAATGTAGTCTAGAGTACTGTAGTCTAGAGTACTGTAGTCTAGAGTACTGTAGTCAAGAGTACTGTAGTCTAGAGTACTGTAGTCTAGAATACTGTAGTCTAGAGTACTGTAGTCTAGAGTACTGTAGTCTAGAGAACTGTAGTCTAGGGTACTGTAGTCTAGAGTATTGTTGTAAAGTAAAAGGACACAAGTGCAACTAGAATACTGTAGTCTAGAATACTGTAGTCTAGAGTACTGTAGTCTAGAGTACTGTAGTCTAGAGAACTGTAGTCTAGGGTACTGTAGTCTAGAGTATTGTTGTCTAGAGTACTGTAGTCTAGAGTACTGTAGTGTAAAGTACTGTAGTCTAGAGTACTGTAGTGTAAAGTACTGAAGTTTAGAGTATTGTAGTCTAGAGTACTGTAGTCTAGAGTACTGTAGTGTAAAGTACTGAAGTCTAGAGTATTGTAGTCTAGAGTACTGTAGTCTAGAGTACTGTAGTGTAAAGTACTGAAGTCTAGAGTATTGTAGTCTAGAGTACTGTAGTCTAGAGCACTGTAGTCTAGAGTACTGTAGTCTAGAGTACTGTAGTGTAAAGTACTGAAGTTTAGAGTATTGTAGTCTAGAGTACTTTAGTGTAAAGTACTGAAGTCTAGAGTATTGTAGTCTAGAGTACTGTAGTCTAGAGTGCTGTAGTCTAGAGTACTGTAGTCTAGAGTCCTGTAGTCTAGAGTACTGTAGTCTAGAGTGCTGTAATCTAGAGTACTGTAGTCTAGAGTACTGTAGTCTAGAGTACTGTAGTCTAGAGTCCTGTAATTTAGAGTACTGTAGTATAGAGTATTGTAATTTAGAGTACTGTAGTCTAGAGTACTGTTGTCTAGAGTACTGTAGTCTAGAGTCCTGTCTTCTAGA